>NW_007728159.1:147681-180674 GCF_000696425.1 Galeopterus variegatus | reverse complement strand
CGGTCATTTTACTCCTCTGCTCAGTCCTTTCAGTGGCTCCCTGCTGTCTTCAGGATGAGGAAATGAGGCCTCCTTCTGTTCTCTCAGCCTTAGAACCTACCAGTTTCCCATCCAGCAAATGCCCAGCCAGCACAAGCTGCTCTGAGGAAGCCCCAGTGTTTGGACCAAGCTACTATTTGGCCTTAGGGCCCATTAGATCAGGTGAGGTCCTGCATCCACCATCCTCCATCACACCTCCATGTCTGTAGTGCTCCCTTTCCCAGGCATGCCCTTCTCTGTCTCAGGAACTCCTATTCAAATTCTAGGGCTCAGCTCCATCATCACTTCCTCTGAAGCCTTACCAGCCCACCATGCCTCAGACGCTGGTGTTCTCAATTCTGTACACTCAGACAGATTTCCATTAGGCCTTTGCTAACTTATTTTGGAACATTCTTCTGCGTTTGTCTCTTGGACTAGATGTGACCCCTTCCAAGGACAAGATCATCCATGCCTTATTCCTCTCTGTGTTGCAGGGTGGGCTCAGAGTAGGCTCAATGAATGCACTGACAAGGCCACATTTATACCTCCAAGTATCCTTGTGCGGGTTTTTTTCCACCTTAAGGGCCTTGTTTTAAGTTTGTAATCTCAGAACATAGTAAGAAATTTGTTTTCCCATTGTTTTTTTTTTTTTCCTTTTTGTCTTTTTTCGTGACCGGTAACGGGATCGCAACCCTCGGTGTCGCGCCCATACCGCGACCGGCAACGGGATTGCAACGCTCGGTGTTGCGCCCGCACTGCACTCAACCAGTGAGCAGACCGGTCTCTATATGGGATCCAAACCCTCGGCAGGAGCACCGCCGCACTCTACCGAGTGCGCCACCGGGCCAGCCCTTCCCATTGTTTTTTAATCAAAGCTATCCATCCTGCCAATCAGAGGGAAATGATAAAGGAAGGAAATTAACATTTATTGAGAGCCAACCATAAGGTTTGTTCTATACGTGCACATTGTCTCACTGGATCCTTAGGTAACATCATGAGGCATTGTTACAGATCAGATAAGTGAGGCTCAGAATAGTTAGGTGACCTGCCCACGGTCATACTGCTAGCTAGAGACAGAACTGGATTCAAACCCTGATGAGTCTGGCTCCAGGCCCACACTCTTTAGTGGCCCCAGCTACATTATCTCTTGCTCTTAATCAGCATGAGATCACAGCGATACTATGCCTGTAGCCAGCCACCAAAGGTTGGAGGACCTGGCTTGCCACAGTGGAGTGAGGAAACAGCCATCACATAGCACTGGGTTGCCCAACATGCTTTTTGTGCAGATGGATAAAAAGGATTCCAGGGGTACTCAAAGAAGGTCGTGCTTCAACCACATTGNCGGGGCCTTGGTGTTATCAGCACCGCACTCTCCCGAGTGAGCCACGGGCCGGCCCAATCAGACTTTTTTTTTAAAGTTGTCTGATTGTTTTTGGAGATTGGATCAGAGGGGACTAGTTAGGCATTGCTGCAACAGTCCAAGAGAGATGGGATGAGGATCTTAGGATGGCAAGTGGTACATCTTCATAAAGCATAGACGGTCATTTTACTCCTCTGCTCAGTCCTTTCAGTGGCTCCCTGCTGTCTTCAGGATGAGGANTCAACCAGTGAGCGGACCGGTCTCTATATGGGATCCAAACCCTCGGCAGGAGCACCGCCGCACTCTACCGAGTGCACCACCGGGCCAGCCCTTCCCATTGTTTTTTAATCAAAGCTATCCATCCTGCCAATCAGAGGGAAATGATAAAGGAAGGAAATTAACATTTATTGAGAGCCAAACATAAGGTTTGTTCTATACGTGCACATTGTCTCACTGGATCCTTAGGATAACATCATGAGGCATTGTTACAGATCAGATAAGTGAGGCTCAGAATAGTTAGGTGACCTGCCCACGGTCACTCAACTCAAAAGTCCAAAGCCCAAAGTCCCATCTGTGAAATCAATACAAATTATCTTCTTCCAAGATACAATGGTGGGACAAACATAGGGTACATATTCCAATTCCAAAAGGGAGAAATAGGCCAAAAGAAAGGGGTAACAGGTTCTAAACAAGTCTGAAACCCAGCAGGACAGGCATTAAATCTCAAAGCTGGCGAATCACATACCTTTGACTCCATGTTCAATGTCTCCTGCAAACTGGTGTGGGGGTTGGGTCCCCAAGTCCTTGGGCAGCTCAGCTTCGTGGCTTTCCTGGTTTGTGGTGATGCTTCAGCTCTTGCAGGCTGGCATTGCATGCTGGTAGCTCCACAGATCTGGGGTCTCCATGGTGGTCCCGCTTCCACGGCTCCACTAGGCATGGTGCTGGTGGGGTTTCTGTGTTGCAACTCCAATCTCACATTTATGCTCAGCATTGCTCTAGTGAAGGCTGTATGTGGTGAATCCACCCCTGTGACAGATCTCTTCCTGGGCCCCCAGACTTTTCCAAACATCCTTTGAAATTAGGGTGGAGTCTCTCAAGTCTTCCCAGCTCTGGAATTCTGAGAGCCTGCAGACCTAACACCATGTGGACAGCATGAGGTGTGCAGAGCTCTGGCCAGCCAGAAAAGGACAGGTATTGCTCAGGCACCAGTCTCCACCCTATCCTCTGAGGCCAGGCTCTGGGCTCTTGTCCAAGACGCACCTCACCTGATCTAATGGGCCCTGAGGCCAACCTGGTAGCTTGGTCCAACCACTGGGGCTCCCTCAGCACTATATCATGGCCTGTATTAGTCCATTTCTGTTGCTTAGAACAAAATACTGGGAACTGGGTACTCTGTAAGAAAATGAAATTTATTGCTTACAGTTGAAGAAGATGGGAAGTCCAACATCCAGGGAACATATCTGGTGAGGGTCTTTGTTGGTGGTGGCTTTACAGCAATGCTAGGGTCTCACATGGCAGAAAATGGCAGAGCAGAGAGAGAGAGACTCTCATGTGCTCTTCTTTTAAAGCCCTCAGAACCATGCCCATGAACTAGGGCAAGGCCAATCACCTCCCCAAGGCCTTACCTTTCAATAATCACAATAGGATTTCCCACCCTCTCAACAGTATCACAGTGGGTGCCAGGTTTTAATACCTGGAACTTTGGGGGACACAATTTAAGCTTCATGAGTTTGGGAGGGACATTCAATCCACAGCATTCTGCCCCTAGCCCCCCCTCAAATTCATGTCATTTCACAGAAAAATACATTCATTTTATCCCCAAAGTCTTAACTTGTTTCAACTCAAAAGTCTAAAGTTCAAAGTCCCATCTGTGAAGTCAACACAAGTTATCTACTTCCAAGATACAATGGTGGGATGAGGATAGAGTATATATTCCCATTTAAAAAGGGAGAAATAGGCCAGAAGAAAGGTATAACAGGTCCAAAACAAGTCCAAAACACAGCAAGGTGGGCATTAAATATCAAAACTGGCAAATCATGTACCCTGACTCCATGTTTGACGCCCTCTGCATGCTGGTGTGGGGGTTGAGCCCCCAAGTCTTCAGGAAGCTCTGCTTCTATGGCTTTCCTGGTCTCAGGTGATGCTTTAGTTCTTGCAGGCCAGTGTTGCACGCTGGTAGCTCCACAGTTCTGGGGTTTCCGTAGCAGTCCCACTCTCATGGCTCCACTAGGCATGGCACTGATGGGATTTCTCTGCTGCTACTCTGACCTCATGTTTCCACTCAGCTTTGCTCTAGCAAAGGCTGTCTGCAGTGACTCTGCCCTTGCAACAGATGTCTTCCTGGACCCCCAGGCTTTTCCATATATCCTTTGAAATTGGGGTGAAGGCTCCAAAGCCTCCATAGCTCTGGAATTCTGAGAGCCTGCAGACCTAACACCATGTGGACAGTGCCTAGGCTTCCGGCTTGTATTTTCCAAAGCTGCAGGTCCAGCCACACCTGGGCTGATTTAGCCACAGCTGGAGCAGCCAAAGCAGCTGGTATGCTGCTGTGGGGAGCAGCATTCTTTTTTTTCAAAGATGACCGGTAAGGGGATCTTAAGCCCTGACTTGGTGTTGTCAGCACCACACTCAGCCAGTGAGCGAACCGGCCATCCCTATACGGGATCCGAACCCGGGGCCTTGGTGTTATCAGCACCGCACTCTCCCGAGTGAGCCACAGGCCAGCCCGGGGAGCAGCATTCTGATTTGGCCCTGGGCAGCAAGCCTGTGGAGGGAGCCTTGGGCCTTTTCCTTAAGACCATTCTGTCACCCTAGGCCTCTGGACCTGTAATGGAAGAGGCAGATTTAAGACCTCTGAAATGCCTTCAAGGTCTTTTTCCCCTTCTCTTGATAATCCCTTTCTTCTGTACTAATCTTAGCAAACAGTTGCTGGGCTACACCACTGAATTATTCTCCTGAAAATGCTCTCTGCTTCTGTACCACATGGGCAGGCTACAAATTTTCTAAATCTTTACTCTCTGCTTCCCTTTTAAATTCTGACTTTGTGTCTTGCCTTTGTCACCATAACTCAGTGTAGGCTGTTAAAGCAGCCATGCAGCTTCCTTAATGCTTTGCTACTTAGAAATTTCTTCCACCAAATACCCTGGGTCAGCATCTTGAAGTTCCACATTCCATAAAACTTTTGGGCATGAACAGAATGCAGCCAAGTTCCTTGCCAGTTCATAGTAAGGGTGATCTTTGCCCCCGTTTCCAATAAACTCCTTCTTTCTTTCTTTCTTTTTTTTTTTTTAAGATGACCAGTAAGGGGATCTTAACCCTTGATTTGGTGTTGTCAGCACCATGCTCTCCCAAGTGAGCCAACCAGCCATCTCTATATAGGGATCCGAACCCCTGGCCTTGGTGTTATCAGCACTACACTCTCCCAAGTGAGCCACGGGCTGGCCCAAACTCCTCCTTATTTCTATCTGAGACTTCTTCAGAATGGTCTTTACAGTCCATATTTCCGTAAGTATTCTGGTTACCACCATTTATCCAGTCTCTAAAACATTCCAAACTTTCCCTGGTTGTTTTCTTGTCTTCTAAACTTTCACCAGCATCTAGGCTTTTTCTAGCCTGTTCCTCCAAATTCCTCCAACCTCTCCTCAACACCCAGTTCCAAAGCTGTTTCCACATTTTCGAGTATTTAGTATTTATTATAAGCAACACCCCACTCCTTGTACTGATTTTCTGTATCAGCCCATTTCTGTGATATTTGGAACTGGCTACTTTGTAAGAAAATGGAATTTATTGCTTACATTTTCAGAGGCTGGGAAGTCCAAAGTCTAGGGAAAACATCTGGTTAGGATCTTCTGTGGTAGTGGCTTTACAGCAATGCTAGTGCCTCACGTGGCAGAAAATGGTGAAGCAGAGAGAAAGAGACTCTCATGTGCTCTCCTTTTAAAGCCTTCAGAACCACACATTGACCTTACAACCCAATCACCCCCCCCCAAGCTTCTACCTTTCAATCATCATGATAGGATTTCCTACCCTCTCAACACTGTCACAGTGGGGGCCAGGTTTCCCATACTTGGAACCTTGAGGGACATAATTTAAGCTTCAATGAGTTTGGGAAGGACATGCAACCCACAGCATGGCCTCAGATGGCATGGCTCTTTGACCATGGCTGATGTTACTCAGCTTCTTGCATTCTGTCATTCTTATGTCTCCTCAGCAGTCAGAGTCTTCCTAAGGAACAGGGCTATCTCTCTCTTCTGGGGAGGGCCTTGAACTTGAGGGAGTCTAGAATAAGAAGACACCAGGGCACTAGTTGGTGGGGGGAGGGCATCAGCTGTCCCAAGGAATTTCTGGGCACTCTCTATGCCCCTCAGCCCCCTGAGAACTCAGACCCATCACCCAGTCCAGTCCCAAAGCCCAGCACAGGGGGCCTCCCTGTTAAGTGGTCCATAACCTCATGAGATCAGATGGATCAGCCACAAGGCCTCTCCTGCCCCATAATTACCCAACCAACATGCAGGTGGGGACTGGCAGCCTTAAGTGACTTCAAGGGCCCTCAGATCCTTCCTCCCCAAAGAGCCTCTCTTGGGACACTCAAGAGTCCCTCCTTCTCATTTTCTGTTCTGCCTCCTCCTCAAAGGGCAAACAAAGGGGCAAGATGGGGAATAGGCTGAGGCATTCCCATCACAGCAGCTGTTCCAGGAAGCCTTTGCTCCCGGCCTGCCCAAACCTTACCTCTTCATATCCCCATCACAGCAGCTATTCCAGGAAGCCCTTGCTCCCAGGCCTGACCAAACTTTACCCCTTCATATCAACATCACAGCAGCTATTCCAGGAAGCCCTTGCTCCCAGGCCTGCCCAAACCTTACCTCTTCTACCCAGCCATTCCCTTAGAGCATCTCCACCTAGGATGTACATTTGCTAGTAGCTGTGGAGCCAAGCATGTTTCAAGGCATAGGCCTGGCTCCTTTTCTGCAGAAATCAGGGTGGTAGTTAGGGACTGAAGATATCTTACCATTGGATGACAGACTGCAAGCTACCCCACCTGGCAATGCTGGTATCTGGCAACACTCACTCAGCAATAATATCCTAGCAGCAACACCCCAACAGCTGTACCTGGTAATTCTGCCCTGGCAGCATCCCACTGCATTAAAAATATCACCTTGAGTCACCAGACATAAATCTAGCCCCTAACCATTTACCAGCAAATTTTTTCCCCTCTGATCTAAGTGGTCTTACTTGGTGAGGTTTTACATAGGGTACTAATAATGATAATAATAATAATAATAAACTTTTTAAAGTGTTTACTATATGCCAAGCACTATTCTAAGTGCTCCACTTAATCCTCATGCCAACACTATGAGATAGGTACAATAATCACTCCCATTTGATAGGTGGGGAAACTGAGTCCCAAAGAGATTCAATAATTTGCCCAAGAGTAAACTGTAATGGTAGAGATGGGCTATGAAGTCAGTAATCCATCTCTAGGCTCTTTGCACTCAATTCTGCTGCTCTGCCCCCTATGAAGCTCAGGGGACCCAGTTGCCTCCCCAGTGGCCCTCAGGAGAGTATGTTAGGGCATATGAAGAAGCCCACCAGGCTAGCTTCGTAACCTGTGAGGGCACATACAGGTGGAGGGCAACAAGGGGAGCTCTTAAGTGCATTTGTCCTAGACTGTGAAGCTGGGCTGGATTTAGAAAGGCTCAAGGATGGCCAGGAGGGTGGTCCCACCACAGAGTGGGGAGCTGTCTGCTCCACAGGGAGGAGCCCTTGTTCTCACTGCCATCCTAGATGAAAAGACTATCGCTATGAAGAATGGGCCCAGGCTCCTAAGGCTAATAGAGCTGGTGAGATTGCCTTCTGCCCACTGTGGACTGGAGCCTAAGCAAAGGCCCCTGGGCTCCAGGCTTGGTGGTATGTGAGTTAGGAGGTAGGAAGGAGAATGCCCAAGAGGGCCAATGGAGTCACGTGGTCAGGACTGTAGGCACCTGGAAGACAGCATCTCTAAGTAATAAGTCTATATCCAAGCTCATCATCAGAGAAAGAGGCCTGACTCTGGGTTTATAAAATCTAGTGCCTGCTTCCCCTCTCTTAGCCTCAGGTTCATCATCTATACAATGCAGGTATTAAAAACAACCCTCCGGGCTGGCCCGTGGCTCACTCGGGAGAGTGCGGTGCTGATAACGCCAAGGCCACGGGTTCGGATCCCATATAGGGATGGCCGGTTTGCTCACTGGCTGAGCATGGTGCTGACAACACCAAGTCAAGGGTTAAGATCCCCTTACCGGTCATCTTTAAAAAAAAAACAAAAAACAAAAAACCCTCCCCAGTGGTGTCATAAGGAGTAAATGAGATGGTATATTTACAGCACTTAGCACAGTGCTTGCCCAGCATACAGTGTGTGCTTGATAATGGGGAGCTATTGTATTAGCAGTGCCCTGATTCAGTTAATGGTGAATGAGTGTCTCTAGAGGTGTGTTATGGGGCTCTGTCCTGACCAATAATACAGATGGTGGAGCTGAAGTTGCAAGGGGTGAGCTGGATCTAAATTTGGAGAGAAAACAGTGGGCAATAGAACCAGCATTCAAAATAATTTCAACAGGCTGGAATGAGCAAGATGACATTGTTCTGCTGTGAGTGTCAAGACATTCCACAAAGCAGAGGATGGGGGAGAGACCTGACTTGACCCCTGTTCCAGTGAAAAGGATCTAAATGATTTAGTTGACCACAACCTGATGGGAACTAATCATGAGAGAGAAAGGCTCTGAAGCCCAGCAGTCTTAGGCTGCATTAACAATGTGTCGCGTCCAGCCTGGGGGAAATAATAGGCCTATTGTGCTGGCTTGGTCAGGCCATATCTGGAATCTTGCATTGCTACACTGTCAGACTGGACTCAGGCCAGGAGGGGGACCAGCCCAGCCTCAGCTCCCAACCACTTTTGCTAAACCTTTCTTGTGTATTTTCTTGTTTCATTCCCCAAACAACCCTATTAGGTAGGTTTGAGGGGTCTTCAAAAATTTCATGGAAAAATTAGTATTATCTTTTAAGTTTATTTTTCCATGAACTTTTTGAAGCACACTTGTACTATTACTATCCCTGTTTTACATACAGGGAGGTTAACTGAGTTGCCCAGGATCAACCACATAGCTAGTAAAATGGAGGAGCTTGGGGCTTTTCCAAATGGGCTCCTCTTGTACTTGAACCTGAGGAAGACTGAACATTCATTCACTGAACACATACTTGTATATATTAAGTTCCTACTATAAGTCAGTCCCAAGCTAGTTAGTAGGGTTAGTGAAAAAGATGTGGTTCCTACCTTCAAGGAGCTCATGGTCTGATGGAGGATCCAGGTCACTTGAGAGTGTGATTCGAGGGGAGTAAAGATTTTAGGGCTGGAAGGGGTCACAGAGTCCACCTTAACCAACTCAAGCCCAGAGAGGGAAAGAGACAGAACAGTGTCATGCAGCTCATGGTGGAGCCCTGGGGGCCAGTCCGTACATTATTCAACTGCCTCACTTTGACTGTCTTCTGCTCAGCAGTGGCCAAAAGCGATGTACTCAGTTGGGATCTGCTTGGGCACATGAGGGAGCTTGGTGTGGCCATCCTGGAGTAGCCTGACCTCATCGCTCTTCCCTGCAATCAGAGTTTTAAAAAAAGGAAAAAGGAGCCTGACATTGAGAACCACAGAAACAGGAGTAAGTGGCCTTTGAGAGTCCCAGCACCTCCTTCATTAATCAGAGAGAACTGACCTCTACTCAGCCTCTCAAGTGTCTGGGAAGACTGGTGTGACATTGGCCAAAGCCACCTGGAGGTGGTAGAAAAGATTGTTCTTTTCTGACATCCATGCCTGGCCTCTGTTCAAGACAAATGTCCTCCCATCTTCTTTCAAGGACCGAATTACACTGTACTCTCTTTTTCAAATTCTTTCTTGATTGTTTCAACCCAGAGTGCCTCTGTAACCCACAGGGCTGCCTGGTGGGGAGACACATGTACCGCATTCAAACTTCTTCAATTTATGCTAAGGGAGTCAGAGCAGTGCTGTTAAGAGCAAAGGCTTTGGAATGGGACAAAACCTACCAGGACTAGCTCTGCCACATAACAGCTGTTTTACTTCTCCGAGTCTCCCTTTCCTCGTTGTAAAATGGGGATAATAACAGTACAACCGTCATACGGTGGTGGTGAGGGCCGGATGAGGTCATGTTAAGCATGGAGGAAGCTATCCATAAAAGGCCGCTGTCCCTACCACAGTGTACTAGTGCCTGTGGCCCGGGTCCCTCTCCACAACTCAGCTGCTCCCTGCCGGCAGGGGGGGCCNGAATAAGAAGACGCCAGGGCACTAGTTGGTGGGGGGAGGGCATCAGCTGTCCCAAGGAATTTCTGGGCACTCTCTATGCCCCTCAGCCCCCTGAGAACTGAGGCTCAGAACTCAGACCCATCACCCAGTCCAGTCCCAAAGCCCAGCACAGGGGGCCTCCCTGTTAAGTGGTCCATAACCTCATGAGATCAGATGGATCAGCCACAAGGCCTCTCCTGCCCCATAATTACCCAACCAACATGCAGGTGGGGACTGGCAGCCTTAAGTGACTTCAAGGGCCCTCAGATCCTTCCTCCCCAAAGAGCCTCTCTTGGGACACTCAAGAGTCCCTCCTTCTCATTTTCTGTTCTGCCTCCTCCTCAAAGGGCAAACAAAGGGGCAAGATGGGGAATAGGCTGAGGCATTCCCATCACAGCAGCTGTTCCAGGAAGCCTTTGCTCCCGGCCTGCCCAAACCTTACCTCTTCATATCCCCATCACAGCAGCTATTCCAGGAAGCCCTTGCTCCCAGGCCTGACCAAACTTTACCCCTTCATATCAACATCACAGCAGCTATTCCAGGAAGCCCTTGCTCCCAGGCCTGCCCAAACCTTACCTCTTCTACCCAGCCATTCCCTTAGAGCATCTCCACCTAGGATGTACATTTGCTAGTAGCTGTGGAGCCAAGCATGTTTCAAGGCATAGGCCTGGCTCCTTTTCTGCAGAAATCAGGGTGGTAGTTAGGGACTGAAGATATCTTACCATTGGATGACAGACTGCAAGCTACCCCACCTGGCAATGCTGGTATCTGGCAACACTCACTCAGCAATAATATCCTAGCAGCAACACCCCAACAGCTGTACCTGGTAATTCTGCCCTGGCAGCATCCCACTGCATTAAAAATATCACCTTGAGTCACCAGACATAAATCTAGCCCCTAACCATTTACCAGCAAATTTTTTCCCCTCTGATCTAAGTGGTCTTACTTGGTGAGGTTTTACATAGGGTACTAATAATGATAATAATAATAATAATAAACTTTTTAAAGTGTTTACTATATGCCAAGCACTATTCTAAGTGCTCCACTTAATCCTCATGCCAACACTATGAGATAGGTACAATAATCACTCCCATTTGATAGGTGGGGAAACTGAGTCCCAAAGAGATTCAATAATTTGCCCAAGAGTAAACTGTAATGGTAGAGATGGGCTATGAAGTCAGTAATCCATCTCTAGGCTCTTTGCACTCAATTCTGCTGCTCTGCCCCCTATGAAGCTCAGGGGACCCAGTTGCCTCCCCAGTGGCCCTCAGGAGAGTATGTTAGGGCATATGAAGAAGCCCACCAGGCTAGCTTCGTAACCTGTGAGGGCACATACAGGTGGAGGGCAACAAGGGGAGCTCTTAAGTGCATTTGTCCTAGACTGTGAAGCTGGGCTGGATTTAGAAAGGCTCAAGGATGGCCAGGAGGGTGGTCCCACCACAGAGTGGGGAGCTGTCTGCTCCACAGGGAGGAGCCCTTGTTCTCACTGCCATCCTAGATGAAAAGACTATCGCTATGAAGAATGGGCCCAGGCTCCTAAGGCTAATAGAGCTGGTGAGATTGCCTTCTGCCCACTGTGGACTGGAGCCTAAGCAAAGGCCCCTGGGCTCCAGGCTTGGTGGTATGTGAGTTAGGAGGTAGGAAGGAGAATGCCCAAGAGGGCCAATGGAGTCACGTGGTCAGGACTGTAGGCACCTGGAAGACAGCATCTCTAAGTAATAAGTCTATATCCAAGCTCATCATCAGAGAAAGAGGCCTGACTCTGGGTTTATAAAATCTAGTGCCTGCTTCCCCTCTCTTAGCCTCAGGTTCATCATCTATACAATGCAGGTATTAAAAACAACCCTCCGGGCTGGCCCGTGGCTCACTCGGGAGAGTGCGGTGCTGATAACGCCAAGGCCACGGGTTCGGATCCCATATAGGGATGGCCGGTTTGCTCACTGGCTGAGCATGGTGCTGCGTAATAACTTCGTATAGCATACATTATACGAAGTTATACGAGGAAGGGAATATTATTTTTTATTTTTTATTTTTTAAAAAGATGACCAGTAAGGGGATCTTAACCCTTGACTTGGTGTTGTCAGCACCACGCTCAGCCAGTGAGCAATAGGGATGGCCGGTTTGCTCACTGGCTGAGCATGGTGCTGACAACACCAAGTCAAGGGTTAAGATCCCCTTACCGGTCATCTTTAAAAAAAAAACAAAAAACAAAAAACCCTCCCCAGTGGTGTCATAAGGAGTAAATGAGATGGTATATTTACAGCACTTAGCACAGTGCTTGCCCAGCATACAGTGTGTGCTTGATAATGGGGAGCTATTGTATTAGCAGTGCCCTGATTCAGTTAATGGTGAATGAGTGTCTCTAGAGGTGTGTTATGGGGCTCTGTCCTGACCAATAATACAGATGGTGGAGCTGAAGTTGCAAGGGGTGAGCTGGATCTAAATTTGGAGAGAAAACAGTGGGCAATAGAACCAGCATTCAAAATAATTTCAACAGGCTGGAATGAGCAAGATGACATTGTTCTGCTGTGAGTGTCAAGACATTCCACAAAGCAGAGGATGGGGGAGAGACCTGACTTGACCCCTGTTCCAGTGAAAAGGATCTAAATGATTTAGTTGACCACAACCTGATGGGAACTAATCATGAGAGAGAAAGGCTCTGAAGCCCAGCAGTCTTAGGCTGCATTAACAATGTGTCGCGTCCAGCCTGGGGGAAATAATAGGCCTATTGTGCTGGCTTGGTCAGGCCATATCTGGAATCTTGCATTGCTACACTGTCAGACTGGACTCAGGCCAGGAGGGGGACCAGCCCAGCCTCAGCTCCCAACCACTTTTGCTAAACCTTTCTTGTGTATTTTCTTGTTTCATTCCCCAAACAACCCTATTAGGTAGGTTTGAGGGGTCTTCAAAAATTTCATGGAAAAATTAGTATTATCTTTTAAGTTTATTTTTCCATGAACTTTTTGAAGCACACTTGTACTATTACTATCCCTGTTTTACATACAGGGAGGTTAACTGAGTTGCCCAGGATCAACCACATAGCTAGTAAAATGGAGGAGCTTGGGGCTTTTCCAAATGGGCTCCTCTTGTACTTGAACCTGAGGAAGACTGAACATTCATTCACTGAACACATACTTGTATATATTAAGTTCCTACTATAAGTCAGTCCCAAGCTAGTTAGTAGGGTTAGTGAAAAAGATGTGGTTCCTACCTTCAAGGAGCTCATGGTCTGATGGAGGATCCAGGTCACTTGAGAGTGTGATTCGAGGGGAGTAAAGATTTTAGGGCTGGAAGGGGTCACAGAGTCCACCTTAACCAACTCAAGCCCAGAGAGGGAAAGAGACAGAACAGTGTCATGCAGCTCATGGTGGAGCCCTGGGGGCCAGTCCGTACATTATTCAACTGCCTCACTTTGACTGTCTTCTGCTCAGCAGTGGCCAAAAGCGATGTACTCAGTTGGGATCTGCTTGGGCACATGAGGGAGCTTGGTGTGGCCATCCTGGAGTAGCCTGACCTCATCGCTCTTCCCTGCAATCAGAGTTTTAAAAAAAGGAAAAAGGAGCCTGACATTGAGAACCACAGAAACAGGAGTAAGTGGCCTTTGAGAGTCCCAGCACCTCCTTCATTAATCAGAGAGAACTGACCTCTACTCAGCCTCTCAAGTGTCTGGGAAGACTGGTGTGACATTGGCCAAAGCCACCTGGAGGTGGTAGAAAAGATTGTTCTTTTCTGACATCCATGCCTGGCCTCTGTTCAAGACAAATGTCCTCCCATCTTCTTTCAAGGACCGAATTACACTGTACTCTCTTTTTCAAATTCTTTCTTGATTGTTTCAACCCAGAGTGCCTCTGTAACCCACAGGGCTGCCTGGTGGGGAGACACATGTACCGCATTCAAACTTCTTCAATTTATGCTAAGGGAGTCAGAGCAGTGCTGTTAAGAGCAAAGGCTTTGGAATGGGACAAAACCTACCAGGACTAGCTCTGCCACATAACAGCTGTTTTACTTCTCCGAGTCTCCCTTTCCTCGTTGTAAAATGGGGATAATAACAGTACAACCGTCATACGGTGGTGGTGAGGGCCGGATGAGGTCATGTTAAGCATGGAGGAAGCTATCCATAAAAGGCCGCTGTCCCTACCACAGTGTACTAGTGCCTGTGGCCCGGGTCCCTCTCCACAACTCAGCTGCTCCCTGCCGGCGGGGGCAGCCACTGCTGGGCTGCCTCATGTTTCTCCCGCATCCCTGAGGGCCCCATAGATGCCAATGACAGGAAGAAGGAATGGTCGGTGTTGGAGGACCAAGAGGGACATCGGTAAAGAAAGGGCCAGCCTACATGCTCCACGTTTGGAGGAAGAGGAAGACGCTACCTGGCTCAAGATTTTAAAAGCGACAGTGGTTTCCGGGACCCCACCTTTCCTAAGCATGGGGGTCAGAAGTCATGGGATATAGGCCCGACCCAGGGAGAACTCACTCTGGGGGGCCTTGGACAGGTCACTTTCAGCCTTGGGCCTCAGTTTCCTCGTGCCTGTCAGGGGGGTCTCGCGGCCTTCTTCCGGAATTGCGGGGAGCAAGCGCAGCCGGATGCGCGTTCCGGGGCTTGATGAACGTGGCTCAGCCGCTGGGCGCCGCCGGGCGGGTGGGGCAGGCGGGAGGACGGCGGACGAGGGGACTGGCTGGAGGCGGGGCCGCGGAGCTCAGGGATTGGCCGAATCTTTAAGAGGCTCGGAGGGGGCGTGCCGGGGAGTGCGTGTCTCGTCTGCCTGCCGGCTTCGCTCGTGCACGGTGACCGTGGCGGCGGCGGCTGC
Organism: Galeopterus variegatus; assembly: GCF_000696425.1. Lineage (NCBI taxonomy): Eukaryota > Metazoa > Chordata > Mammalia > Dermoptera > Cynocephalidae > Galeopterus > Galeopterus variegatus. The sequence continues at coordinate 166,165 of NW_007728159.1, read as the reverse complement.
GACACCAGCCCAGCGGAGGCCGGCGGAGCAGAGGAGCATTCCGGCGTCCGGGTCCCAAGCGGCGTGGCCCGCGGGTCATGGCCAAAGGAGAGGGCGCCGAGAGCAGCTCCGCGGCGGGGCTACTGCCCACGGGCATCCTCCAAGCCAGTGAACGCCCTGCCCAGGCGAAGGTAAGAGCCCGGAAACCTGAGTGGTGGACAAGGGGTGGAGGGCAGGCTGAGATGGGGGTGTCGGGGGATAGGCCTGGTCCTGGGACACTTGCGATCGCGGGGGACAGGCAGGCCTAGGGGCAGGAGAAGGCAAGGGGTGTCCCGGGGGCAGGGGGTGATGGAGAAGGTTTGTGGGCGCCGGCGCCCCCCTTTGGCTCACCCGCACTTCGCATTTCTGCGGAGGCGCTCCGCCGGCAGCTCCACGTTGCTCTTGGCGCTGCCTAGCCGGTTTCGGTTCTTCTGTGCTGAGCAGCTCGGGTTTGCCTCCGTAGAAGCTGGAGAGACCCCAGAAACCTTGGAACCCCCGCCCCTGCATTCCCTATCTCTCATCCCCTACCCCCAACCCCCACCGGCCTACTCTCGCGCCTCAACTCTGCTGTGAGGGCCGCTCAAGTTCATTCATAAGAACAAGGGCTCTGCTCTTAAAGGAGACGCATCCCTCAGGCGTTTATGTGAGTGTGGGTGTTCACTCCTGCACGTGCTTTGCGCGTCTCTACCAGCGGCCCCAGCCCCAGCCCTCTGGACCTATTGAAGGACCGAATGAAAGCAGGCGGCCCCAGGAAAGGGATCTCAGGGAACAGATATCTGCTTGGGAGGTGATCGCCTTTTCCTTTTAATTTTATTAACTGATGCTTGCAAGGAGCCGGTGAAGCAATTATGCTGTTACTATGTATGAGTAATCTCTTTACTTTCCCTGGGCAATTCCAACCTCCCTAATGCCCCACCCAGAGAGGACCCAGTCCTGCACCTGGAAGCCTTTCTTCCTCTTTCCAAGGTCCCCTAGGAGCTGGGGAGGGAGGCAGGGAGCTGGAGGGTAGGACCGCTCCAGGGTTTGCCTGAAGCTTTGGCTGCCTACAGGGGCCAGGGACGCTCTGGGATAGACAGAAGGAACAGCTGTGCCTGCAGCCAGCTGAGCAGGGCCCCTACAGCTCTCTAGGGCTCTCACCCAGTAGGCAGGTGGATCCTGGCCTCTAAGCCAGGGCGGGAGCCTGGGCTGGGCTCAGGGAGCTCTGGCAGCAAGAGGATTTTCAGGTTGTGGCAGTTGGTGCCAGGTGGGGACAGGTCCGCTGCTGGAGCATGCTCCCGCTCTGTAACTTAGAAAGGAGCAGTGGCTGAGTCCTTGTAGAGAGTTCTTTAGGGATGGTAGGCTGATAAGCTTCGTCAGAATGGGGGTGTGGGGAGGGGAATGAGGGGAGGTGGCTTAGGGACAACTTCCTTGGGAGTATGGATTCCCTTTTTCCAGGTGCCTAAGAACAGAGAATACCTTTCTCTTTTCTTATGGGAAGTGGGATCTCCCTAGGTGGGAACACTGAAAGGCAGAATTGTTTCCCTGACAGAATTGGCTGGAGGGATGGTCTTGCTTCTGGAACCTTCTAGGGTGGAGGCCAGGATTTGGGACCTCTTTTCATCCTTTTCTCCTCTTCCCAGAAGGAACCAAAGAAGAAACAACAGTTGTCAATTTGCAACAAGCTTTGCTATGCAGTTGGGGGAGCCCCATACCAGGTGACGGGCTGTGCCCTGGGGTTCTTCCTGCAGATCTACCTATTGGATGTGGCTCAGGTGAGTGGCCTCAGCCTTCCAGGGCTTCTCTAGCATCCTGAGGTGGGAAAGAGTAGGCACCCCTGAGTAGGTTTACTCAGTTTTCCCTATCTGTGAAACGGGACCGGGAATCCCTTACTTTGCTGCCTTTCAGAGTCACGATGGATGAGAAACGAGAAGATTCTAGAAAGTATCCAGGAGGGGAGTCTGTCTACCCTAAGAGCCTTAAATGGCAAGATCTGGCAACTCCTTCTTGCCTGGCAAGAGTAATAGAGCCTGGAGGGTCAGGCAGTAGTGTGAGCGAGAATGAGCCCCACTGGTGACGCTGTTCTTAGAAGAGATTGGCACACCATGTCCCTGGCCGGAAGACAGTCAGCTGGCTTGGCTCAGGAGTTGGTGGATGTTGCCAGGCTTGTGGACAAGGTGCATCCCACCTTCACGTGAGGAGCAGAGACAGGTTGGTAGGCAGAGGGGACCTCAACTGTTGAGCCCCAGTATACAGTTTCTTTGACTAGAAGGAGTACTTAGGGTGAAGCAGGCCTACTCTGTGCTTCGAGAAGCCTTGGCCAGTAGCCTGGCATCCTGAGAATCCACCCTGTCTGGATGGGAGAGTGGGAGGCTGAATAGCCTCAGCTCCCAGGGCTCCTGCACTGGCCATCTTTTCTATGTAGCATCTGACTTGGCAAGCAGGGCATCTTAGTTGTATCCATTTACAGGTGAAGAACACTGAGCCCCAGAAAGGACAAATGACTTCATTCAGCAGCTAATTTTGGAATGACTTTCATGGTTGGGCCCTGAGTAGGGTGCAAATACAAAGAACCTGCAGTCAAAGTGTAAAACTATGTTGTAGTGAGTGTTGAGAGGGGGTAGATTGGGGAGACTATGGTGTGGAAGAGACTACCAGGTTTCCAGAGCAATAGCAATAGAGGGTCATTGATGGATGAGGAAGAATCCAGAGAATCTGTATTTAGGGCCTAGAGGGTTTGGGGGTAAGGGGATGGCTAGAGTGGGTAGTGTTAGGCCACTACAGGCATCTATAGATTCCTTTTTCCACATCCAAGATAGAACTTGACCCTGTAAGATAGAGATCATAACTCCTTGTATGGGGAAACTGAGGCCTGTTGTGGTCACTCAGTGAATGCTAATTCTGACATCAGATGGTTAGGGCTGTGAGAGGGAAGGAAGGAAATGATTCTGGATTCATTATAATTGATGGGATATATTTTCAAGGGCAGTGGAGGAGAGGAGATAAGAGGATAAATCTAGGAAAGCTAAGGAGGCACACAGTGCTATTGTTATCAGAGAAATGCTATTGTTGTTATTAACAATGCAAGTGAAGATGTTTAAGGCCCAGGTGGGAGCAACACAGGGTCTCAAGGGCCTGGCCAAGGCAGATAGGGAGCCCCTGCTTTTGCCTACCAGTCAGAGTGGAGATGAATAGAAGTATGAAGGGGTTGTCTTTTGCCTCTTCTCCATTCCAGGTGGACACTTTCTCTGCTTCCATCATCCTGTTTGTAGGCCGAGCCTGGGATGCCTTCACGGACCCTCTGGTGGGCTTCTGCATTAGCAAATCCTCCTGGACCCGCCTGGGCCGCCTCATGCCCTGGTGAGTGGAAGAGGCTCCTTCCAGGAGGCAGACAGCGGGGCTTCCGGCATATCTGCCAGAAGGAATGACACAAAAGTTCAAGGGTGTTGAAACTCCATTGGAAGCCTCAGCTGCCCCAGGCGAGGGCCTCAGACATCCAGCCAGTTCGTTCCCAGGATGGCCAAAGTGCTAGGCTGGGCAGCTTCTCCCAGCCTATGCCCATTGCTCTCTGGGTTCACTCACTCCCCTTTGGTGAAGCTGGAATTCTGACTTCTCCCCTCAGTCATTCCTATAGTGTCAGAGGTAGTACTTCAGAGCAGTTGAGAGGTTGCATTCTGGAGCCAGCATGCCTGGGTTTGAATCCCCACTTCACTATGTACAGCTATGCTACCTTGAGCAAGTCACATCTCTGAGCCTCAAGTTTCTTCATCTGTAAAATGGCAATAATAATTATGCCTATCTCACAGGGTTGTAGTGAGGATTACATGTTTTTTAAATAAGTAAAGTACTTAGAGCAGTGCCTGGCATATATTGAGTGACATATAATTTGGCACCCCATCAGGGTGGCTCCTGGTGGAGCAGGGGTTGGGGGTAATACCAGGAATGGGGTAGCAGACCCATAACCTCTGGCACCTCGCATGATGTGAACTACTTTTTCCTTTGGTACAAAAGCCTTAGGCTATGGGGCAAGGTGGGGGGAGATAGTGCATAGATCAGACAGCAAGGGAGACACACATTACAGGCTGTCAGGCCGGGGCTCTGGTTCCCTCCAGGACATCCTGCCTCAGGGGTGGGGGGTTTACCCCTTTCATCTCTAGCCCATCCAGGCACTCAAGTGGGCGCCTTCCTGCCCCAGGGGCGCCCATACCTGGTCTCCGGCCTTCAAAGCTCTTCCCACAGCCCCTGCCCCCCCACTGCTTCCTTTCCCACGAGGCCCCCCACCCACCCCAATCCTGCCAGCCGTTGGCGAAGGCCCAGGTTAGAGCCTTTGATCCAGGCATCAGGGCCAGGGGCAGGACAGCCTCCTTACCTGGGCAGGCTGCTCAAGGTTCCCTGAGCATCAGCCCATGAGACTTGACCCTGTGCCCGCCTCCCTGGCAGCCAGTGGAAGGCGGGGCCCTGCTGCCACATCTCCTCATGAGGCCCAGCCAATGGGAGGCAGCTGCTGGGTCAGCCCCATGCAGCAGCAGCCGGTTATTCCCAGTCACACGGGTTCCTCGGTGGCTGCTCGGCTGCCTACGAGTAGAGGATAGAGTGTTTGATGGAGGCTGACGAGGAACCCTTGTTCTCTTAGGAAACACATGGATTAAGGAGGGTTGGAAGAGGGCAGGGACAGAGAGCCAATCAGGCCCTCCCTGTGGGAGGTGGGATCTGAGGGACTCTCTGAGCAGGTGCAACAGCCAGCTTGGGGAAATTGCTGGGGCCCTTCAGGCTGGTTTCTGATGTAGCAGGTGTCTGCGTATGCGTCCTTGCCTGTCTGGTAGTACGCATGTCTGAGAGAACGCCAGATGGCTTGTGGGCTGAGGGGCCACGGTCTATGTGGCCTCCCTGTCCATACCACAGTTAGGATGTTGGCCCCTCCTCAGGCCTGGAGACCCAGCACCCTTTTTCCTCTCAGTGTAGGAAGAGGCTGGGCCTGTCAGGGTTCATGAGCCCTGTGGCCCCTTCTCCTCCCAGTCCTCAGGGCAGCCCTTGCTCTAGGCCTGCATTTAAATCCTCTCCTTCAAACCAGGAAGACTTTGACATTCACTTTCCCTGGAGTTCCCAAGGCCACCCTGTGAGAGGCAGGAGGTCACCAGGGTTGCTCCAGGAGACTGGGATGCAGCAGGCTGGGTCTGACGTATTACTCCCAGCCCAGTGCTCCCACAACTTCCCTGGCTATGGCTTGCACTGGTTCCTTACATGCCAGCTCTCCTGCTGAGCTTTCCTGAGGTGACAATCACAGCAAACACTTAGTGTCCCAAGCACCATTCTATGTTTTAATATCAACTTATTTAAGTCCCAAAACTACTTCAACCCTATGAAGCAGAACCAAAGTCCTTACAATGGCCTGTGAGGTGTCCTTGTCTCCTAATTCCATCTCCCTTGCTTACCACACTTCAGCCCCACTGGCCTTGTTGTTCTCCAGACGCTCCAGCCTGAGGACCTTTGCACTGACTGTCCCACATGCCAGGCACACTCTTGCCTCAGACATCTACCAGGTTGACTTCCTCCTTTCATTCAGGTCTTGGCCCAGAGGTCACCTCAGTGAGGCCTACCCTGTCCACCCAGTCGTGAATTGCATCCTCACTGCTGACCCCTGTAGCCTGCTTTACTTTTCTCCACAGCACCTGTCACCGTCTAACATGTTATATAACCTTTTAAAAAAACTACAGTAAAATATGTATCACATTAAATGTACCATTATAACCATTTTAAAATGAACAGTTCAGTGGCATTAAGTACATTCACATTGTTATGTGACCATCACCACCATCTATTTCCAGAACTTTTTCATCTCACCAAACTGAAACTCTGTACCCATTAAACAATCACTCCCCATTCTTCCCTCTCCTGGCCCCTGGAAACCACCATTCTACTTTCTGTCTCTATGAATTTGACTGCTCTAGTTACCATATAAGTGGAATTGTAGTGTCTGTATCCTTTTGTACCTGGCTTATTTCGTTTAGTATAATGTCCTCAAGATTCATCCATGTTGTAGCATGTGTCAGAATTTCATTCCTTTTTAAGGCTGAATAATATATGTAACTTTTTTTTTTTTTTTTTTTTAAAGATGATGGGTAAGGGGATCTCAACCCTTGACTTGGTGTTGTCAGCACCACACTCTCCCATGTGAGCCAGGGGCCAGCCCAATATATGTAACTTTTAAATTATGTTTATTTTTTTCTCTTCACCAACTAGAATGTAAGTGCCACAATGGCAATGGCATTTTTGTCTGTTTTGTTCACTGGTATGTCCTAAATAATTAAAATAGTGTCCAGCACATAGTTGGCTTGAGTAAATGTTGAATATTATTATTCTCTTTTATAAATGAGGAAATGTGCCTCAGAGAAGTTAAATAACTTGCCCGAGACTAAGTTATTTATAGTTAGTTGATAGAGCCAGAACTGGGTCCCTGAAGTGTGATTTGAAAGGTTCTTCTCTTTTTTTGTTTTGTTTTTGGCAGCTGGCCTGTACGGGGATCCAAACTCTTGGCCTTGGTGTTATAACACTGCACTCTAACCAACAGAGCTACCTAGCCAGCCTGAAAGGCCTTTCTCTCAACCACTGCACTCTCCTGCATTTATGTATTGATGCCATGAAGTTAGTCCATCGTGAGGTCTAACCACTTGTGATGGCTGATGGCATGGGACTCACATGGTGGAGGTGGACGATTCATCCCCTTTATACTTACTTCACCAGGCCCAGGCCTTCCACATGGCCCCTCCATTTTCCCCCATCTGGAGTTGGCCTCTGCCACCCCACCCCAGCTTCTGTGTGTGTGTGTGTGTGAGTGTGTATGTGCGCGCGTGTGCACGGGCGTGCACGCACGTGCAAATGATGAGTGTGCACATGTGAGAACACATGAGTGATGGGGTTTACATGGCCCCTCCATTTTCCCCCATCTGGAGTTGGCCTCTGCCACCCCACCCCAGCTTCTGTGTGTGTGTGTGTGAGTGTGTATGTGCGCGCGTGTGCATGGGCGTGCACGCACGTGCAAATGATGAGTGTGCACATGTGAGAACACATGAGTGATGGGGTTGTTCCTTCTCCCTGCCTCCTTGCCCTACTACTGAGGCCTTGGCCTCCATTATCAGCTCTGCAGCCCAGAGGCAACTGCTACCTCTGGAGCCCTCACTCCTGGGGAGACAACAATGAGACTCCAGGTCTGACCCTCTCATGCTCTATACTCAGGATTTCAGGGGCCCAATCCCAGTCTACCCTTCTGGGCTTGGGCATCAACCTCTTCCCAGAGGCCTGGTGTGGATGGATTCAAGGAGAGAACTTCCTCCCCACGGGTACATGGGAGCAGAGCAGTCAGGTGGGGCCTGGCTCCTGGGGTCCTGAAGCATCCAGCTTCCACTCAGACCCTTCCCTTCCTCAGGATCATCTTCTCAACTCCCCTGGCCATCATCGCCTACTTCCTCATCTGGTTTGTGCCCGACTTCCCACGGGGCCAGGCCCTTTGGTACCTGCTTTTCTATTGCCTGTTTGAGACACTGGTCACGGTGAGCGTGGGTAACTCTCCTGGCTATCTCTGGGGGCAGGGGTGAGGACAGTCCCTGGGGCCTCCAGGCCGCCTCTGTTCATCTGTCTGTCTGACTGGCCAAGGGTCTCTCTTCCATGCCAGTGTTTCCACGTTCCCTACTCAGCCCTCACCATGTTCATCAGCACAGAGCAGAGCGAGCGGGATTCTGCCACTGCCTATCGTAAGTCTCCCTGGCCCGCCTGATCCCACCCACCTGAGACCCTGGGCCCCTTCACTCCCAGACCCTCCTGCCACACTTTTTCCCTTATGGGCCCAGCTCTCTGCTCTGCTCTTGGGTGTGGGTGTGAAACCATCTTAAAAATAACTCAATCCCCTTATTGCTCAGGGGAGGCCCAGAGAGGTGTAGGGTAACCAGAGGTCACCCAGAAAAAGGCCATGAGTTCAGACCAATGTGCCATCTGCCCTGCCACCTATATTCACCCCACCTGGAGCCTGAGCTGGGCTCTCATCCATCTGACCATCTTCCCTGGGTCCACAAGCCATGAGGCCCCTTCAAAAGACTTCCTTTTCACTGCACAGGAATGACTGTGGAGGTGCTGGGCACAGTGCTGGGTACAGCGATCCAGGGGCAAATTGTGGGCCAAGCGGATACGCCTTGCCTCCAGGACCCTAATGGCTCTGCAGTGGCTCTGGAAAGTGCCAATCACACATACAGTACCACCTCACTCAGAAAAACGGTGAGGCTCCTGGCAGGGAAGGGATTTGGGGAGATGAGGGACAATGAGGTAGTTTGCAGTTATCCTAAAAATAGTAATAATAACTAGTGTTTATTATATGTTGGGCATTTGATATACATTAACAACTTATATGCCCAATATGTCCACTTTGCAGATAAAGAAACTGAGACTTATAGAGGCTGAATAATTTGCCCAAGATTTGGGAAGCTATGGGCTCTCAGACTCCACAGCCTGGCTTCTTAACATTTTGTTCATCTGAACTTTGCCCAGTCTTGGGAAGCAACAGCAGGCCTGGGGTGATTCTCCCAGTTCACAGATGGAGACATTGAGGCCCCCAGAGGAGAAGGGACTGCTGGGATAAGGTGCACTGACTGTCTCTGTATATTGCGTTTACCTCCCTTATAGCAAAATGCATACCTGCTGGCAGCTGGTGTCATCGCCTCCATCTATGTCATTTGTGCTGTCATCCTGACTGTGGGTGTGCGGGAGCAGAGAGGTGAGAGGACCCTGGGAGAGTGTGACACAGCATGGGTGACTGTGTCTCTATGTCTGTAATTAGGCTTTGGGAGTGGCCTCTGCTCCCACCTCACTGTCCCTCTGGCCCCCAGAACCCTATGAGACACAGCAGGCTGAGCCGATGCCCTTCTTCCGGAGCCTCCGGCAGGTCATGAGCCATGGCCCATACATCAAGCTCATTGCCGGCTTCCTCTTCACTTCCCTGGCTTTCATGGTGAGTGGGAGCCTGATGTGCTCAGCCTGAGAGGGACTCGCCTGGGGGTGGGGTGAGCAGAGGTCCCTGGAGCATGGGGAATGTCTTGGATGGCTCAGCCCCATTGTCACCTCCTTCCTTGCATTTCCTTTCCCCACCCTGTCCCCTCCCCAGCTGGTGGAGGGGAACTTCGCCTTGTTTTGCACCTACACCTTGGGCTTCCGCAACGAATTCCAGAATCTACTCCTGGCCATCATGGTGCGTGTGGGGCCCGAGAGAGGGTGGGCAGCCTGGGCTGAAGTGGCATGGGCTGTGGGGTGGTTCTTTGGATAGTCAGAGGATGTTTTCCAGACTGGCCCACAGTCAGGAAGGGTTGAGGGAGGCTTTCAGAATATTTGGGTGGATGGACAGTTGCATAGGTGGGACTGTGAAAGAGAATTCATGGTTGGTGTCAAGTAGAGAGCACAGCAGAAGCAAAGGTATGAACACCAGGAACTTTGTGGAGCTTTGTGCACAGAGGAAGGAGGTGATGTCAGGACCACCTCTCAGCTCCCCTGGGGAGTTGTCAAAGGTGCTGGTATACTTCCTTGCTGCCCAGATGATGTCATCTGGCTACCCTTGGGCAGCGCTGGGAGCACATTTGGAGCCCTAGGAAGGGCAGGAGGGGTTCTATGGCTCTAACCCACCTCCCTTGTCCCATGTCCATCCACAGCTCTCAGCCACATTCACCATCCCCATCTGGCAGTGGTTCCTAACCCGGTTTGGCAAGAAGACAGCTGTGTACATTGGGATCTCAGTGAGTGGGGCTGAAGGGTAGCACCTGGGTTGAGTTGAGAATTACTGGTGGGAGCCTCCCAGCTGACTCATCTTCCTGCCCACTCTCCTAGTCAGCAGTGCCATTTCTCATCTTGGTGGCCCTCATGGAGAGCAACCTAATCGTCACGTATGTGGTAGCTGTGGCAGCTGGCATCAGTGTGGCAGCTGCCTTCTTACTACCTTGGTAGGTATATACAGGCCCACCCGGGTATATTTCCCAGCCCCCACCCCCCAGCTCTGAAGCTCCTTGGGGAGAGTTCTATGGGGGCTTCTCCTCACATAGGCCATTCTGTGAGTCCAGGTTGGGCGTCTGCCTCATACAGTTGTACAGGTTGTGAACTGTGCAAGAACACCCAGTCAGGGTGGGAAATAGGGTCTAAAATCTGCTCTGCTCTCCACTTGCTAAGCTGAGCACCTAGAATAGGGCTTCTTCATCGTGGAGTAAGGGGCCTTCTTTTCTTATTCATATGAAGGTGCCACCCTCTCACTGAGCTGTGTGCCTCTGGTGTTGCAAGCTCCTAGAGGGCCACCTCTTGTCATTGACACAGATGCACTGCATGGGCTAGTGGGGGCCTGGGGTTACCATGTGGCTGGGTCCTCATGGCTGCCCCCACTCTGCACAGGTCTATGCTGCCCGATGTCATTGATGACTTCCACCTGAAGCACCCCCACTCCCATGGAACTGAGCCCATCTTCTTCTCCTTCTATGTCTTCTTCACCAAGTTCGCCTCTGGAGTCTCCCTGGGTATCTCCACCCTCAGTCTCGAGTGAGTGGGGTGGGGGCCTGGGGCGGGGCTGGGCGGGGCTGAGCAGGGCCAGGCCCCAGTGCCCCATCGTCACTGCTCCCCTGCCCACTGGGGCCCACAGCTTTGCCGGGTACCAGACTGGGGGCTGCTCCCAGCCAGCACGTGTCAAGTTCACGCTGAAGATGCTAGTGACCATGACTCCCATCGTCCTCATCCTGCTGGGCCTGCTGCTCTTCAAGCTGTACCCCATTGATGAAGAGAAGCGGCGGCAGAATAAGAAGGCCCTGCAGGCTTTGAGGTGAGAGTGGGAAGGGGACAGCACTAGTGGAGGAGGGGCATCATCCAGTCTAAGTCCTCAACTTGTGCCTCCTGTGACCATGTCCAGACCTACCTCCCACATGTCTTCACTTGACAGCCCCAACACTTAGCTATATGCCAGGCACTGTGCTGAGTGGTTTTACATTTTATTTAGTCAACAAATACTTATTAGATGCCTGCTATGTGCCAGGCATTTCTCTAGTGAATAAAACAAAGAAAAATCTCTGCCCTCAAGGAGTATATGTTCTAGGGACTGTGCATTCATGATCTTCTGTGTCCTCCAATAACCCTAGGTGTCAGAGAGTCTTAAGATTTCCACTCTGCAGATGAAGAAAGTGAGGTGTAACCAGGAAGAGTGACTGGCCCAGCTAATAAGGGGTGGAGCTGGGGTTTGAGCACCAGTGTTCTGACTGCAGAGCCTGCATTCATGCTGTTCCGGCATGCAGGACTTCGGGTGTGGCCTCAGCCCTGCCTTTTGGGAGACCAGACGGCAGGGTGGAATGAGTCATGCCAGCCCATCAGCCTGCCTGGACCAGAGTGTAGTTCTGGGGTTTGTGGTGACCAGTGTGTGGCAAGAATGTGAACAGACCAACCAGCAGTTTCTGGGCTGAAAGTGGGAGTGAGCAAACTCTATGCCCTGTGGTTCAGACTAGTTCAACAGCTGGCTAGGACTGCAAGGCCAAGATCCCATGAAGGAGGCAAGTAGGGATGGGGGAAGGCTAAGGAGGTTTCCTCTAAGCCACATCCTCTGGTTCTTATAGGGATGAAGCCAGCAGCTCGGGGTGCTCTGACACAGACTCCACAGAGCTGGCCAGCATCCTCTAGGGCCTGCTGTGTGGCCCGAAGCCACAATACAGAGGGCCTGGGTCACCAGGCAACATGAGGGATCAGGACCTGTTTGCCCACTCACCGAACAGCTGCTCTCCAGTTGCCAGGAGGGGGAGCGAAAACCTGAGAGTAAGTGGCCCAGGACACCTGTGCTCACTGTGGGGCTGGCAGCTCTACTGCCTCCTGCATCCCCTCTGCCCACCCATGGGGCTGAGCCCTGGGGCTGCTACTGTGAATATGCCAAGGACTGATCAGGCCTAGCCTGGACACTAATGTAGAAACGTTTTATACAGAGACTAATTAATAACTTAATGACTGTGTACATAGAAATGTGTGTGTATGTATATTCCTGTGAACTATTAATGTTATTAATTTTCATAAAAACTGGAAAATGGACCTGCCTGTTTCTGTGTCCTCAGCTACTCACTGAGCCCTTCTGTGCCAAGATGCAGATAGCAAGAGGGCACACTAAGCCGGAGGTGCCACTGGGTGGGAAGAAAGTGTCTGGAGGTGTGAGAACAGCCTTAGCTAACTTTCACTAAATACCTGCTCTGTACTGGGCACACCATGCAGGCTTTGCATATGCTTTGCTGATGTTCTCATTGAATCCTGGAAAGTATCTTGCTAAGTCAAGTCTGTCCCCATTTTAAAGACGAGAAAACTGAGCTCCAGTGTAGAGAGGGACTTGGCTAATGAGTGACCTAACTGGGGTCCCATTCCAGGTCTGTGAGACTCGGATACCTTAACCACCACTCTCCACTCCTCTGTGTCTGAGAACGACCGACCGACTGGCAGGCAGATGCTCTGCCCATGGCTGTGTGCATGCATCCCGCCCTGTGCATGCCAGAGCATGTGGAATGGCTGTGACAAGACAGACTGTGTGATGGGGCCCTGTAGTTTCCCTGGAGACCTGTGATTCTTCCTCCACAACTGTTAGTGACAGTGTTGGAGAGTGAGAATTTACCTGGCTGGGTATGTGTTGAATGAGGGGGGACCTACCCACTGGTATGGGAGGAGGGTGGTGGGGAAAGCCTAGTTTGTAGCACTTGCCAGGTTTCCATGGTATAAATATTCCCACCATAGCAAACTTCAAGTTACCAATGGCCGTACTAACTTGAAAAATTCCTGAAAATGTAACAATCAATTCTCATAAGCTGGTAGGAGTTTGCTCCAGCCCTGCTCTGAGTCTCACACACTTAGGCCAAGCTCCCCAAATCACAGGAAAGCAAAGCTGGCAGGATCAGGAACTACTTTGTCAACCTTTTTATTCTAGAGATGGATAAATGAGGCCCAGAGAAGAGAAGTGCTCAGATGATTGGGCTTGGTTTTTACCTTGGGTGTGGGGCTCCATTTTGGATGGGAGGGGATTCCATTTCTACTGACGAAGTTCTGCCAAGTCACTTTCACTTACTAACAGGCACTGTTCTATGTGCTTCATAAATATCAATTAAATTAGTGTTCATAACTTCCCTGTGAGGAGGGCACTATTATTATCCCCATTTTACAGATAAGGAAACTGAGGCACCAAGAAGTTAAATAACTTGTCTCAGTTCATCAGACAGTGAGTAAGTGGAGGAGCTGATATTTGAATCCAGGCTGTCTGGCTATAAGGCCCATGCTCTTTACCACTATTTTGGGCTGTTCTGTGAACCAATGGTTTTGCCACCGTCAAGGCAGGTCTTACTGCCTTTGTAGCTGCCATCTCATTCAGAGGCTGCCTGGACAAGGCAGGAGGCCAGTGTCTTGTCTGGCCTCTGTACAGCTAGTGTGCTCAGGGACTCGGACATAATGTTTACAGAGGCCCGCTCACACCTCCCCTCTCTCTCCACTCTAATCAATAACCATGTATCTTAAATTTTTTTGTTTAAAGTTTCTAAACCACTCAAGCTTGCTTCTTTCCCATCCCTACAATTACTTCTCAGGTCTTATCTTCCCTTACCTGGATCGCTATACCAGCATCCTAACTGGTCTCCTTGTCTTTGGTTTGACCTTCTCACACTCCTTCTGCAAACTAAGACAAAAGAGCAACTCTCCTGTTTAGAAACCCCTTGAGTCCCATTACTTCCAGAAGTCCAAGACCCCTTCTGACCTTCTCAGCCCCAGATCTAGCTGCAGATCTAGATGCAGCTCTTCCTGCAGCCACCTGTCTGACCCTGGAATACACCCATGCTTCAGCTCCACCTGGCAGACACTTGTCCAACATGTCTTGGCTCCAGCAAACCTCTCTGAAGCAGTTCCTGCCTCTCTCCCTTGGGGCATCTCTGAGTCTATTTCCCCTTCATCAGTCTCCCACACCCAGCCAGGGCCAGGCATGGTGGAGTGAGGCAGGGCATGTGGAGCTGGAAGAATGTGAGCTATGACTGGAGAGGGCTTTGGCTGGGAGCCAGACCCAACTCCTACTGACCCACAACGATGCTTCTCTCTGGGTCTCAGTTTCCCAAAATGTTTTATGGGGATTTAGAAGGGAAAATTCTTGCCTCTCTCCAGTTTTACACTCATAACATTGCTCTCCTCATCAAAGATTTAGGGGTGGACAGGTGGGGAAAGAGGGAAAGCAATCTGGGAATCCCAGAAATTCCTTGGGTCATTGGCTATCTAGGACCCTTCTGGACAGCTCATACCTACCCATCCTTTGGGAGAAGCCATCGTAACTACCTCTACACTCGGGTCCAGCATTACTACAACAAACCCTATTTGTCCCTCATCACTTGGTTCTGCTGCCCTCAAGCAGGCCAACCCCCAACCCCAACCCCCGCCAACACCTCTGCTAAAGGACCCGGTGTGACTTTGGCACCACCTGCTGGAAATAAAGGGCAACACCTCAACATTGCAAAGAAGGAATTCCAGATCCATCATTGATCTGGAATATTGATTCCCTTGATCTGAATAGATATTTACATAAGTCTGCTATGTGATATGTACCAGCTAGGACCTGAGGATAGAGTGGTGGACAAAAGAGCTTATATTCTCAGTGGGGACCAATGACAAATAAATGAACAGATGAATAAGGTAATTTCAGATTGTAATAAGCACCATGAAAGAAATAAGCAGGTAATGTGATAGAGGGAACTGGTGTGGAGGCTACTTTAAGTCAAGTGCTCAGGCTACTTTAAATCAAGTCAAGAATGTTCTGAGAAAGTGACGTTTGCTTGACTTGAATCAGGAAGGAGAAGAATTAGCCAGACATTTGAAGAATTGGGGGAAAGCACTGCAGGTGGAGGAGACAGCTAGACAGACCCTGAGGTGTGAAAGAGCTTGGTATATTCGAAGGACAGGAAGGAGACCAGTGCAGCCAGAGTGTAGTGAACAGTAGGATGGTTGGTTATGGGCTGGGGCTGGTGAGGTATCCGGGAGCCAGATCATTCAGGGACTTGTAGTTCACAGTGAAAATTTGTTGTTTTTTAAAGATGACCGGTAAGGGGATCTTAACCCTTGATTTGGTGTTGTCAGCACCATGCTCACCCAGTGAGAAAACCGGCCATCCCTGTACAGGGATCTGAACCCGTGGCCTTCAAGTGAGCCATGGGCCGGCCCCCACAGTGAAAATTTGTATTTTATTTTGAGAGCAGCTAAAAAGCCATTGAAGACATTTAAGCAGAAAAGTGATTTACACATAAAAAAATGTCTCCCTGACTGCTGCACAGAGACTTGATTAGAGAGGGGTAAAAGTTGAGTGGAAGAGAACATTCAAAGGCTCTTATAACACTCTGGGTGAGATTGGTGGTGGCTCAGGCTGGGGTGGGAGACATACCACATCACCCTTCTGAGAGCTTCTCATCTACATTTTCCTGTCTACAAAGTGTGGACCTAATAATCCTGACTACTTCAAATTAGATGAGGCATATGCAGAAGGCGTTTATGCATTATGATTCCAGGGGAAGAGATACTCATTTATCCAACAAATATTGAGTGAGCACCCCCTATGTGCTGGGCCCTGTTCTAAGTGTGAGGGATACAGCAGAATTCTTCCTTTATGAACTTTTGCCCTGTTTGGAAAAACTGATATTAACTGAGTGAACATGAATGTCATGAATGTTACAAGGAAGAGCAAGAAGCTATGAAAGTGTGTAGCAGGATCAGAGGAGGTTAAGAGTTCTTGGACTGAAGCCTCAAGAAAGAATAGGAGTTAGGCTAAGAGAAGAGGGGAGCAAGAGAGTCTTTCAGGCAAAAGGAACAGCATATGCTAAAGCACAGAGGCCAGGGAGATCATGGTGGAGTCAAGGAATGGAAGGAAGGCCAGTGTGGCTGGAGCACACAGACTGAGGGGAGGAAATGCGTGATGAAGCTGAGGATGAAGGCAGAGGCAGATGGTGCACACGCGGCTTTTGTGGGCCATGGTAAGCATTTTGGTCCTTATCCTCAGAGCAGAGGGAAGTTAGTTTTAGAGTTTTAAGTAGGGGAGCCATACTATAGATCAAGAATTTAGAAAGACCACATCAGCTGCTCCATAGGGAAAGTACTGAAGGAGGTGAAAGTGGAAGCAGGAAGGCAAATGAAGAGGATGCTCTTGTAATATTCTAAGAATGAATGGTAATGAAAGTCACCAGACAGGGATGGTGGCAGTGGAGATGGAAAGAAGAGGACTGATCGGGCAGCTGATTGTACTGAATATGAGGGAGAGAGAGAAAGGAAGGTGACGCCTAGATTTTTAACTTCGGAAACTATGAGTGGCACCTCTACTCAGTAACACAGGAAGCACTGGAGGAGAAGCAAGCCTGGGGGACAGAGCAATTCATTTGCCACTTGTTTGTATCATTTTCATATAAATAAGGGAGAAATCACACTTAGGAATTTCACTGTCAAAAACAGTGATACACATTATCACCACTACTACTATATAACATTTCATTGACCAATATAAATTGCATTAGCCAATGCAATTAGACAAGAAAAAGAAATAAAAATTGGAAAGGAATAGATAAAATTATCTTTATTTGGCAATGATACTTCTGTATTCCAAGAGAACCCAAGTGAAACAACTGAAAAACTACTGTAAATGAGAAAACTCAGTAAGAAAATGGGGTACAAAATTAATATACAAATCAATATCCTTTATATATATAAACTGCAGTAAGCTAGAACTGCATTGTTCAATATCATAATCACTACCACATGTGGCTATTTGAATTTAAATTTAGAATAATTAAAATTAAATAACATTTTAATTCAGTTCCTCAAGCACACTAGTCACATTTTAAGTTCTCATAGCCACATGTGACTACTGGCTACCACATTAGTGCTGTTATAGAATATTTCCATCATTGTAGAAAGTTCTATTGTTCAGTGTTGAGTTAGAAGATAGGGTGAAAGAGAAGATCTCATTTATGAGAGCAAAAAAATACCTAGGAATAGGGAAAAATCCTTTTTTGTCAAACCACCCAACTTAGTTTTTGGTCATGGTCTCCTTTCTGGACTTCCCTGTATTTCAGGACACACCCAAAGTAACATCTGTATGGGAGTCTTTCCTGACTCTTCCAATCTGGGTCACAGTTTCTTCCAGCCTCCCCCAATGCAACATAAAGTTGATCCTCATTATTTGCAGATTTTATATTTGTGAATTCATCTACTTGCTAAAATTTATTTGTAACCCCAAAATCAATACTCATGGTCACTCATGGACATGCACAGAGCAGCAAAAATTTTGAGTTGTCAGATGTGCACGTTCCCAGCTAAGGTGGAACAAGATGACACTTACCTCCTTTTTTTCACCTCATATTGTTAACAAGTGTCCTCTTTGTGGTCTATTCAGTGCCATGTTTTATGCATTTCTAGTTTTACTATTTTACTATTTAAAGTGGCCTCCAGGCCTGCAGGACAAGATGGAGTTACTACAGGTCCTGAAGCACGGGCTACAGCAGGTCAGTGGCCATGGCGGCCTCCACAGTTATCTACAAATTTATTTCAGGGCAAATAATGTAAGAGTTGGTACATTAGTTGGTGAAGACAAATATGAAACAAATACTATGAAGACAGCAAGTAATTTTTTGGCTGTCACTGATGGGTTACATATATTTCTGAAATGAATGGCAGAAACATGACCTGGGATGTGGATGGAAGCATGGTGCCTCCTGAATGGCATTGTTGGTTTCACTGTAAGACTGATAATCCTTCAACAACAAAACAACCTACTGCTTGTAAATTCATCTGAACAAACCATAAATTCAGTGTGAGTGGCACTCCAGAACAATATGTACCTTATTCCATCCCTAGAAAGAAGATTCAGGAATGGGTTCCACCTTCAACACCTTACAAGTAAAGGCAATGAGAAATAGTTTAAACTATAGTAAATATAGTAAATATAAAAATAGTAAAATATAGGACTTTTCATGTAATTGCACTTTTACTGCTGGTCATTAACTTGATTAAAATTCTTTGACTAAGGAGGCTGTCCCATGGCTCACTTGGGAGAGTGTGGTGCTGGTAACACCAAGGCTGCGGGTTTGGATCCCTATATCGGGATGGCTGGTTAGCTCACTTGGGAGAGCGTGGTGCCAACAATACCAAGTCAAGGGTTAAGGTCCCCTTACCACTCATCTTTTTTTTTGTTGTTGTTTGTTTGTTTGTTTTTAATTATTTTTATTTTGTCAATATACAATGTAGTTGNACGGGTTTGGATCCCTATATAGGGATGGCTGGTTAGCTCACTTGGGAGAGCGTGGTGCCAACAATACCAAGTCAAGGGTTAAGGTCCCCTTACCACTCATCTTTTTTTGTTGTTGTTGTTTGTTTGTTTGTTTTTAATTATTTTTATTTTGTCAATATACAATGTAGTTGATTATTATGTCCCATCACCGAAACCTCCCTCCCT
>NW_007728159.1:131970-147671 GCF_000696425.1 Galeopterus variegatus | reverse complement strand
ACTTCAAAAAAAAATTGTGGTTGTTATATCTTCCTCTCCCCCCACCAGTCATCTTTTAAAAAATAAAAATAAATAAAAATAAAATTCTTTGACTAAGAAAAAAACAAAACTAAAAAAATGTAAAATGGCCCCCAAGTGTAGTGCTCAAGTGCTGTCCAGTGTTCCTAAGCACAAGAAGGCTGTGTGTTAGACAAGCTTCATTCAGGCATGAATTATTGTACTATTGGCCGCGAGTCCAATGTTAGTAAACCAATGATACATATTAAATAAGGTGTCCTTAAGTAGAAGCACACATAAAACGAGGTTATATATTGATCTGTTGTTAAGATGTGATCAGAGGCTTACAGAAGCCTAATCTTGTGTTTTCCCTAGGAGGAACGGTCTAGTATGTGCTATTTCAGTGTTTTTGGTGATCATGCAGAACATAACAACTTCAAATAATGATAACCAACAGTACTCACATGTACATCTCTGTCTGTCTCACTGGACTGTGAGCTCCTTAGACCAGGGCTCACCTTGGATCACAAGTCTTTGTGTCTCTAGGATACAACAGTGCCTGGCACAGAGTTGGAGTCATAATATATGTTGAAGAGAAGAAGGAAGGGAGGGGAGAAGAAAGAAGCAGCAATGACAGAGGAGGTAGTGAGTCAGAGGAGGTTTAAGACTGGGTGTTTTAGGAGCCAGCCCGTGGCTCACTTAGGAGAGTGTGGTGCTGATAATACCAAGGCCACAGGTTTGGATCCCTATATAGGGATGGCCGGTTAGCTCACTTGGGAGAGCATGGTGCCGACAATACCAAGTCAAGGGTTAAGATCCCCTTACCCGTCATCTTTAAAAAAAAAAAAAAAAAAAAAGTGGGTGTTTTGAACTAGATCCAGGCCTCCCCCTTTTCCTCCAGGGCAGCTGGGCGGGGCTGGGTGGGGCTCACATCTCCAGGGCAACGAAGGAAGTCCCTGATTGCTGTGGCCCTTTCCGGGGTGAGGCCCAGCCAAGGGTAAACCCTAATTACTCACCATCCAGGAAATTGCCTTTTGTCTGGCAGAAATCCCGTTGAAACTGGCCTGGAGTGAGTGAACTGGGTCTCTACCCCAAGGTCATCCAAGGTGGCCTGGATGGCTTAGGGGGAGCCTGAGTTGTCCTCGGGTGACTTAGCATCAGAGAATTAAGGAGGCGCAGGACTGTCTGCCCTTATAGTGGTTCATAAGAGATGGGGAATGAGACCTGGAGCCTCTTTGACTCCCATCTGCCTGTATAGTCAGGACAGCCATTCATCGCAGCACTTTCCCCTTCAGCGACTACCATGCAGCCTCAAAGGATGCCAGTACTGGAGAAGGCATAGAATCACCTAGCCTAGCCCCCAGGCTCAGAGAGGGCAGGCAAGGTCACACAGCCAGCCAGAAGCAGAAGCAGGATAGAATCCAGATCTCACTCCAAGCTCAGAGTTATTTTTGTTTTTCCATCAAATCTGTCACTTTCTTAAAAAACTTTTGTCCTGTGTCTCTCCTCCCCCTTCATTTCCATCAGGCCCAGACTCCAGAGCTAGTTCCCCAGAAGACTAGGCTTTCAGCAGATGGGCTTGGTCATTTCCATTAATACAAAGGGACAACACAGCATGTGGGGGAAGCTGTTCCACTCTGCTATTCCTTAAAGGGACCTGGTGGCATAGGTTAGAGACCTAGATTGTATAATCTAAGCCCCAGCTGATGGGCAGCGGGTTGGCTGCCTTGTGCTTGCACATGCCTTTGGCAGAAAGCTCATTATGGCCCGAGGCAGCCTGTTTCACTTCTGGAGAAAGGTGTAAAAAGGTCTTCCTAGTCTTGAATGGAAACTATCTCCCTGTAGTTTGCTCCCATGGATCCTAGATCCACCCTTTGGCGATTAGACAAAACATCCCCTCTTTCTGGGGGGATGTTTTAAGATAGACCGTGTCCCTAGAAATGGGATCAGGCTTGTCATTCTTCTAGTTATACTTCTTTTAATATTCTGTAAAAAGCATGCATTTGTTTTGCTTTTGTAATTAAAAAGAAACACTTCATATTTTTAATATTCTGTAAAAAGCATGCATTTGTTTTGCTTTTGTAATTAAAAAGAAACACTTCATATTTTTAATATTCTGTAAAAAGCATGCATTTGTTTTGCTTTTGTAATTAAAAAGAAACCCTTCATATTTTTAATGTTCTGTAAAAAGCATGCATTTGTTTTGCTTTTGTAATTAAAAAGAAACACTTCATATTTTTAATTTTTTATTCAAATATAATTTACATACAGGAAAGTACACAAATCTTAACCGTACAGCTCAATTTTTCTATATGTATATACCCATGTAACTACGCCTAGTCCAAGAACATTCCCATCTCCCTGGAAGGTTCCCTGTGCCCCATTTAATCAATGCCCAATCCACCAGAAGTAACCACTATTCTAATTTTTACCACGATAGATTAGTTTTTCTTGTTCTTGAACTTGGGATTCATACTATCTTTTAATTCAATTTTTCCACAAACTTTTTGAAATACCCTTGAATACTTTGTATTCTTTTGTGTCTGGTTTCTTTCTCTCAGCATAATATTTTTGAGATTCATTCATGTTCTGTGTACTAGTACTTCTTTCTTTTTTATTATTACTGGTAATATTTCTTTTTTTTTTTTTCCTTTTTGTCTTTTTTCGTGTCCGGCAACAGATTGCAACCCTCAGTGTCGCGCCTGCACGGGACTGGGACCGGCAATGGGATCGCAACCCTCGGTGTTGCACCTGCACCTCGCTCAGCCAGTGAGTGGAACTGGTCTGTATGTGGGATCCGAACCCTAGGCGGGAGCGCTGCCGCGCTCTCAAGCGGCGCTCTGTAGCAGTGCGCCACCGGGCCGGCCCCGTTACTGGTAATATTTCATTGTATGAATTTATCACAAACTGTTTTATTCTCCTGTTGATGGATATTTGGATTTTGCCCATTTTTTGGCTATTATAATAAAGCTGCTATGAGCATTCTTGTACAAGTTTTTTTGTTTTGTTTTTTTGTGGCTGGCTGGTACAGGGATTCAAACCCTTGACCTTGGTGTTACAACACCACGTTCTAACCAAAGCGCTAACTGGCCAGCCCTTTGTACAAGTTTTGTTTTTTTAAAAAAAGATGACCGGTAAGGGGATCTTAACCCTTGACTTGGTGTTGTCACTGGCCAGCCCTTTGTACAAGTTTTGTTTTTTTAAAAAAAGATGACCGGTAAGGGAATCTTAACCCTTGACTTGGTGTTGTCAGCACCACACTCTCCCAAGTGAGCCAACCAGCCATCCCTATACAGGGATCCGAACCTGTGGCCTTGGTGTTATCAGCACCACACTTTCCCAAGTAAGCCGCGGGCCAGCCCTTGTACAAGTTTTTTGATGGACGTATAAACTAGTCTTTCTTGGGTATGTCTGGATGTGGAATTGCTGGATCATAGTGTAGGTATATGTTTGGCTTCATAAGAAACTGCTATATAATAATTTATAAGAATTCCAGTTACCCCACATCCTCAGCAACCTTGATAATTACAATTTGTAAAAAATATTTTTTTTAGTCATCTTGCTAAATGTTTAAGGTGTCTCATTGTAGTTTTAATTTGCATTTCTTTGATGAGCTATTATTTTAAACACCTTTTCATATGGTTATTGACCATTTGAATATCCTCTTTTCTGAAATTCTTTTTTAAGTCTTTTGCTTATTTTTAAATTGAATGTTTGCCTTTTATTAATATGTAGGGTACTTTGTATATTCTGAACAGGAGTTTTTATCAGTCTATAGCTTACCTTTTTACTTTCTTGATATCCTTTGATGATCAAATGTTTTTAATTTAACTAAGTCCAATTTATCCATTTTTCTTTTATAGTTTAGTGCATTTCGTGATCTGATTAAGAAATCTTTAAAAAAAAAAGAAATCTTTACCTTCCCCAATATAAAAAATATTTTCTTATGTTTTTATTTAGAAGTTGATTATTATAGTTTTTCTATTTAGGTCTATGATTCACTTCAAATTAATTTTTGCATATAGTTTGAGTTATCCAATTATTCCAACACCTTTTATCAAAAGGCCATTCTTCTCCTACTTATTTACAGTGGCACCTTTGATGTAAATCAAGAGAGCATATATGAGTATGTGCAGACCCGTTTCTGGACTCTTTATTCTGTTCCAGTGATCTACTTGACTAGTCTTATTCCAAAAGTACCCTGTCTTAATTACTATAGCTTTATAGTAAATTCTGAAATCTGGCGGTGTAAGTCTTCCAGCTTCATTTTTTTTTAATCAAGATTTTTTGGCCCTTTTATTGTCCATATACATTTTGGAATCAGCTTGTCAATTTACACACACACACAGACACAGACTGCTGGGAGTTTGATAGAACTGCATTGAATCTATAGACCAATTTGGAGAAAAAAATTATAATAGTATTGAACCTTTTAATTCATGAACATGGAATATCTGTTCATTTGTTTAGGTCATGTTTACTTTATCTCAAGCATATTTTATAGTTTTCAGTGTTGAGATCTTGTACAACTTTCAGTAGATTTATTCCTAAGAACTTTATATTTTGGTACTGTTATAAATGATACTGTTTTCTAAATTTTATTTCCCAATTGTTTGTTGCTAGTATATAAAAATACATTTGTCTTGTATATTGATCTTGTATTCAGCAGTCTTGCTAAATTCACTAATTAATTCTATGAAACTTCCAAATTTTGGGGGAAGGGGCAGATAGCCAGTATAGGAATTCGACGCTTTGACAATATTTTGATTATTTTTAAGCATCCTATTCTTTGATTATCACCTCTTATCTTTCTGGCTCACTCTTTCTAATACCCTGAGTTCAATAATTATTCAGCCTCTTATAACACCTAGCCCATTGGCCCTATCACCTTTTTATTGCCCTTCACCTTGCCTGCTTATAATCTTAGATTCCAAGGTCTCCTCACTATTGTTACTTCTTTGTCCTCTTTCCCCTCTATAGATCTTGCCCAGTTACACTCCTGTTTAAATCCAGATCTCAGGCTTAACATGCTTGTCTTAGTCTACTCAGGATGCTATAATGAAATGCCATAGGCTGGCTGTTTTAAACAACAGACATTTATTTCTCACAGTTCTGGAGATTGAATCAAGTGCTGGCAGATTCAGTTCCTGGTGAGAGCCCTCTTTCCGGCTTACAGATGGCCACCTTCTGTGTTCTCACATAGTGGAGAGATATAAGGACACTAATCCCATCATGGGGTCCCCACGCTCATAATCTCTTCTAAACCTAATTGCCTTCCAAAGACCTCATCTCCAAATACCATCCCAACGGGGGTTAGGCCTTCAACACATGAACTTCGGTTGAGGGGCTGGGGAGATGTGTGTATTCAATTCAGTCCGTAGCAATGGTTAAGAAAAATACACAACAATATTGACTAGTTTCACTTTAAATGGGCCAGTAATGCTACTCATTTCTCTAGCATGTTTGTTCTCCCACTCTCTTAGCCATCTATTTCACACTCTGTCTCCTCAAACCTCCCAAGTCTCCTCTCCATCTTCACTGTCAACTGATGATCTTGCTTCTTATTTCATTAGAAAAGCATTCAGAAGAGAACCCCTACCATTCTCCCACCACCACATCCACCTATCCAGTAGCACCTGTGCCCACATGCTTTGCCTTCCCTCTTATTTATTTATTGCAATAGCAGCCTGAATGCCTTTCCCCTTTTAGCAACAAGTGAATTGTCCTTGTTCTGCTCTAAGGCCAAGTCCACAACCCGTGCACCAGACCCCGTCTCCTCTCCTCTATTCAAGCACATTCCTTCTACAATTATTTTATTGCTCTCTTGAATCTTCTATTTTTCCCTCTCTACTGACACACTCTCAGCAACTTACAAACATGCTATGATATCTCCTATCTTAAAAACCAAACAAACCAAACCTCTCCCTTGACAACACACTCTTTTCTAGCTATGTCCCCATTTCCCTAATCCACTTTAATAGCAAAACATCTTAAAAGGTTGACTCTATTCTCTTGTCTCCACTTTCTCTACTCCCATTCTCTCTTGAACCCACCCCAATCCACTTACCCTATCCACAGGGAGTTTTGTAAAACTAGAGCAGAGAAATGCAGCAGTATCTAGAGAGGGGGATGATTGAACTTCAGTCCGATGTTTCACCCCCTCAATTCCACCAAAACTGCTCTCGTCAAAGCCACCAGTGACCTCCATGTTGCTACAACCAGTGGTCAGTTCTCAATTATTCTTTCATCTGTCTCATCTGCAATCTGGATGAACATTATTCCTTGGAACACTCTCTTGACTGGGCAGGGACATCTCCTCATTTTCTTCTTCCTTCCCTGGCTTTTCCTCCCATCTTCCTAACCTCTGCTTGGACTGCACAAGAACCAGTTTTAAACCTCTTCTCTTGTCTGAACTCCCTTCTTTGGTTGGTGGGGTCTCAACCCTATCAGATCCAGTGCCTCCTTTTAATTTCATTTATTTCACTTTCTAAACTTTTCATCATAGGGCCGGCCCGTGGCTCACTCGGGAGAGTGCGGTGCTGATAACACCAAGGCCGCGGGTTCGGATCCCATATAGGGATGGCCGGTTGGCTCACTGGGTGAGCCTGGTGCTGACAACACCAAGTCAAGGGTTAAGATCCCCTTACCAGTCATCTTTTTAAAAAAAAAAAAAAAAAAAAAAAACTTTTCATCATAAATACTCTTAAATATACATACAAAAGTAGAGAGACCAGCACACTGTATTCCCATATACCTGGATTTAATATTTAACAATATTTTCCCCCATTTGCTTTATCTATCCCTTTTTTCTTTTTCTTTGCTGAAGTATTGTAAAGCAAATCCCAGGCATCATGTCATTTCATTCCTAAATCTTTCAGTACACCTTTCTTAAAGACACAGGACATTTTCTTGTATATCCACCATGCCATGATCATACCTAACAGAATTTTAAGTCGTTTTTTGGTATCATTTAATACCCAGTCTATATTTTCTCTAACATCTCAGATATGTCTTATTACAGTGGGTTTGTTCAAATTTGGATCCAAAAAAGGTTTACACATGACATTTTGTTGTGCCCTTTCAATCTTTTTAATCTCCAGCAGTTTTCTTCCCCTTTTTATTTTTCATACCATTGACTTATTGCAGAATCAGCTCAATTGTCCTGTAGAGAGTTACACATTCTGGATTTACTCCCTTTTTATAACAAATCTTTTGTAACTTGGCCCTTTACTGTCCTGAAATGAAATTCAGAGATAATATAACTACTGTGTTAGTTAGGGCCTGGTAGGAAACAGATGGCACACTCAAACTGAGTCCAATTGAGGCAAGCAGACGTATTTGATTTTCCGACAAAACAAAGCACCCTTTTCCATCAGTTACATGGAAGTGGTGCTCCTGGGAAACTCAGTGTATATTACAACCATACAAAAAACTATTTTGTGTTCATATGGAAAATACAGTTAGATTCTAGATTGAGATAAATAATAAACATATTTTTCACCAAATGAATGTCTGATAGGACATTTGAAAATCATATGGAATGTGGAACAGTTTCTATTGTGCAGGGTTGTCCTGCATATTTCAGGATGCCTAGCATCCCTGGCCACACCCACTAAACCCTTATACAGTTCCCTGCCCTAATTGTCATGACAACCTCCACCCCCCAAAACATATTCTGGCAATTTTTCAAAATTTCCTGAGTGGGTGGGTCACATCAGCAGAGAATCATTGGCCTAGGTGATCTCCTCTGGTCCCATGGATTTAAATACACTGATGCCTCCCAAAATATTTATTCAGCCTCATCCTGTCTCCGGAATACACACATATATATTCAATTTCTACTGATGTCTCTATTTACATCACTGATTGGTATCTCAAAATTTACATGTCAAAACCAAAACCTTGAATCTACTCTTCAACACATACACCACATACACCTTACCCTTCTCCTCTCCCAGATTTATTTCAATTTAGTTAAGTGGCAATTTAATTCTTCTAGTTGTTCAGGCCAAAAATACTAGACCCATTCCTGAGACCTTCTCTTTTCCTCATGCCCCACTTCTGATCTATCAGCCAATTCAGTTGGCTCTATCTTCAAAACACATTCCAACCTGATCACTCTTTACCACAACCACCACCACCATCACCATCACCACCACTCTGGTCTAAGCTACTATCATCTTTCCCTGAACTGTTACAACAACCTCCAAAATGGTCATCCTGCTCCCATCGTGGTTCCTGCTTCCTCTTTGCAACATGGAAGCCAGTGTGAGTTCAATGAGATGATGTGTCCACTCCAACCCCTGCAACAGTTCCCATTTCACTTAGAGTTAGAGCCAAACTCTTTGCCACAGCTGCCCAAGTCCTAGGCCACCTATTGCTCTTAGCTTTCAGAGCTTCATTTTATTATCCTAAATATCTCTCAAATCTATCCACTTCCCTACATCCTCACTGCCACCATCCTAGTCCAGACCATTACCATTTCTGGCCTGGGTCAGTACTACAGCCTCCTCAAAGTCTCCTCGCCTCCATCTTGCCTGCACAAAAACATGCTGTCATATCTTCCACATTTAAAAAAAAAAAAGAAAGGAAAAGTCTGTCTCTAGACACTGCTCCATTTCTCTGCTCCCATTTACAACACTCCCAATGGCTAGGGTAATAATTCATGATCATTTGAGGTACTGTTGAGGTGTTGAAACCAAAGGGAACATGGAATGGAGAGTGGAGAAGTTAAAAATTCTGACTATGGCTATGTGACCTGATACAGAAATATCGAGAACATTACAACTATGCATATTTTCTTCTTACCTTGCTGTGCATGTATTTGCATATATTAACCAATTTTTTTTCTCTCTCTTTCTTCACTGTCTTTTTTTTTTTTTAAAAGATGACCGGTAAGGGGATCTCAACCCTTGGCTTGGTGTTGTCAGCACCACGCTCAGCCAGTGAGCAAACCGGCCATCCCTATATGGGATCCGAACCCGTGGCCTTGGTGTTATCAGCACCGCACTCTCCCGAGTGAGCCACGGGCCGGCCCCTTCACTGTCTTATACAGGGAGTATTAGTAGTGGTCAACTCTGTGATTTAGTCTTTCACTCACAGGATACTGAGCTACTTAGCTAGGTACTGTCTTATACAGGGAGTATTGGTAGTGGTCAACTCTGTGATTTAGTCTTTCACTCACAGGATACTGAGCTACTTAGCTAGGTAAGTTGTGACTTACCTAGAATTTTTTTTTTTTTTAAAGATGACTGGTAAGGGGATCTTAACCCTTGACTTGGTGTTGTCAGCACCACGCTCACCGAGTGAGCTAATTGGCTATCCCTATATGGGATCCGAACCTATGGCCTTGGTGTTATCAGTACCACACTCTTCCAAGTGAGCCATGGGCTGGCCCCCTAGAAGAATTAATGCCACTGTGAGACAGATACAGTGACCAATGGGACTTTGTGTCTTCCTTTTTGGGGGAGAGGATGAGCACACCTGTCTTAGTTTTCAAGGGCTGCCATAACAAAATACCACAGACTGGGTGGCTAAAACAACAGAAATTTGTTTTCCCACAGTTCTGGAAGCTGGAAGTCTGAGATGAAGGTGTCGGCAGGTTTTGTTTCTCCTGACACCTCTCTCCTCAGCTTACAGACGGCCACCTTCTCACTGTGTTCTCACATGGCCTTTCCTCTGTGGGTTCGCACCCCTTGCGTCTCTCTGTGTATCCAAATTTCTTCCTCCTATAAGGACATGGGTCATATTGGATTAGGGCCCACCCTAATGGCCTCATTTTAACTTAATTACCTCTTTAAATACCCTATTTCCAAATAGAGTCACATTCTAAGGTACTGGGGGTTAGGGCTTCAACATATGAAATTTGGGGCTGGCCCATGGCTCACTTGGGAGAGCGTGGTGCTGACAACACCAAGGGTTAAGATCCCCTCACGGGTCATCTTTATTAAAAAAAGACAACAACGAAAAAAACAAACATATGAAATTTGAAGGAACACAATTCAGCCTGTAACAACACCTTTATTTATATGAGGGATAGTTGCATTATATTAGGTAGAAGCATAATATTGTCATTAATATTGTCATTTGAAAGGTAAACATGGGGCTGGCTGGTTAGCTCAGTTTGTTAGGGCGTGGGTGCTGATAACACCAAGGTCAAGAGTTTGGATCTCCATACTGGCTAACCACCTTAAAAAAAAAAAAAAGAAAGTTAAACATGGATAGGAGAATGTATATGAATTTCACTGACTCACCAAAGGTGTGGACCATGCCAGATTGCTGGCCTCTCGGCACCGTTCCCACTTCCTTCTATGCTTTCTCCTATATTTTGAGGGCTGGAAGCCTCAGAACTAAATTTCCCAGACTCCCTGGACAACAGGGTTCTAGGCTGTGTTTGGCAAATGAGAGGTGCTCATGTGAGATTTAGAAGGCAGAAGGAAAGGGAGGCCATTATTATTCTATCAGTGGGGAACAGGCCTAGAGCTTGAGCAGACAGCAGATGGAGGTTTGGGGTACAGCTTCCAGGCATCTTCCTGCAAATCACCCACTTTGGTGCCTCTGGCAGATGAAATCATTGGTGGTAATTCCTGTACTTCCTGATTTCTGAAACATTAGCAGATATATTTTTGTCTACAGGATTCTTTGTAAAACACTTCTCAAATTTTTATATTCTCATTACTAAGCCTTCTTCCTCTTCCTCAGTTATACAGCATGGAAGCCCAGCTGGGCAGGCCAGGTTGGAGTAGCCTCATTTTCCAACTAGGAGCAGAAGCAAGGAGCTGCTTCCTCATCACTTCTCATAATACCCTCAGGGCTTAGGTTCTAATACCCTGTCCAAGGAAACTGCAACAGGTGGTTGGGTGCAGGACATATAAGATGAGGGGCCAAACATTGAACTTAGGACCAGGAGACCTTAGTTCCAGGCCCATCACTACTGTGTAGTTGCTACATCAAGGGCAACCCTGAATTCTTGGGCCTTGGTTTTCCTATGTATAAAATAGGAGCAAGGAGAAGAAAACAAATGTGAATAATAGCTAACATTTACATACTGCTGTCTGTGTTCCAGTCATTATTCTGAGGACTTTTCATATATCCACTCATTTAATCATCGCAAAAACTGTATGAGAAAGGTACAATTACATTCCTATTTTGTAGGTGGGAAGCAGATATTAAGAAACTTAGCCAGGCCGGCCCGTGGCTCACTCGGTAGAGTGCGGTGCTGAAAACACCAAGGCCATGGGTTTGGATCCTATATGGGGATGGCCGGTTTGCTCACTGGCTGAGCCTGGTGCTGACAACACCAAGCCAAGGGTTGAGATCCCCTTACCGGTCATCTTTTTAAAAAAAAAAAAAAGAAAGAAATTGAGACCCAGAGAGTGTCAAGAGCCTGTTCATGGTCACACAGAGGCTGAGTCAGGCTTATGACCCCGGCCCACTGCCCATGGTATTTTCTGACTTATTTCCTCCTTTACCTTCTCCCAACTGAAAGCTTGGCTTCTTAGCCTCTCCATGGTGTGGACATTAGGAGCAGGGAAGAAGAATGGTATACTGGGAATACCATCACCAGCCTGAGAGTCAGAAAGCCTGGGAACTTGCTGTGGAACCTTAAACAAGCTTCCACATCTCTCCAAACCTTAGTTTCTCCATCTGTATAATGGGATAATTATATACCTCACAGGGCGGTTTTAAGGGTTAAATGAAAAAAAAAAAAAAGAAAAGAAACTTAGCCAGCTTACCCATGCAATCTGTGTTTTCACTGGGTTTTTAACCATCAAGCCAAATGGCCTTTTGTTACATAAAAATGTATGATAAATGGATATTGGTTTATAGTTTGGAAACGACTGGTTTGGGATGTAGTGCCCTGTGTTCCAAGTTCTTTGGACTCCCCAGATGAAGTAGGAATCCATTGGAACCAAGAGCTAACACCATCAGGAATCACTTTCCTCTTTCTGCACACTGTCACTCAGCTTCTTGTACCACAAGGCAGGTAGAAGACGGCCAACCCACAGCTCCAAAGTATACATCTTCTCTTTTCAACCTCCCCAGATTGAATTGGACACTCCTGATTTTAATTACAGATGTGTGAGAGAGAGACCTTATTAGCTCAGCTAGAATCAGGGAGTGATTATGCAATCAACTGTGGCCAAAGGGCAGAGTCCTGTAGCACACACTGGGTGTAAGGGTACTTCACGTACTTCAGCTCTCTTGACTGTAGAGATATTTAGGTTCTATACCATTTGTTTTATTTTGTTTTGTTTTGTTTCATCTGCTGTGGGACAATAATATGTGTCTCTCCTTATGGGAAAACCTCTTTGTACTCCAGGCCTGGCAGCCAGCCTCAACCTTCCAGCGACAGCTCAGCTATAGTGTTGGGGCCCTACACTAGCAGTCTGAAGTCCTGGGATCAACTTCCAGACCACAACTTACTAGCTGTGTAACCTCAGGCAAGTTATATACCCTCCGTAAGCTTCTGTGTACTCATTTCAGAAAAATCAGAAAATGCTGACACAATTGTAACTAGAAAAAGAAAACCACACTCTTTATCCCCATCTTTCTCCCCTTCTCTAGGCTCCTTTTTATGTAATACCCACAAGTACAGACTGGAGGAGTCTAAGGGTTTAGTTTCAAAGCTTTGGCAGGGCCTTTGTGTCCTTGTGTAGAAAAGTGAGAAGCCAGTAAGAGGTACCTGACTCTTCAATAAGCTTGCTCATTATTCCCAGCAGGCCTAAGAGAGCACAGTTTGAAAGGTCAAGGATCAAAGAAATAAATAATACTGTTCTCCATTGCAAAGAGAAATCCCAACTGCACTTTAAGAGAGGCAGCTTTGCAAATTATGGGAGTAGAGGGAATGAGGTCGCTAGGGCTGGAACTATTTGTGAAACCCAAGAGTGGAGAACTGTATAAACCTCTAGGGGGAAGGTAAGTGAGGAGTTGTTATATAGGACAGGTATGGGGAGAGTGGGTTCCCCCTTCCTGTTCCGACACAGCCAGTGGCAGCAAGGCTACTTCTATTCCACAGGTTTTCTGTGTACCCTCTGAGATTATTGAAAATTGCCTCTAACCTCCAATTCTTCTTTTTTTTTTTTTAAAAGATGACTGGTAAGGGGGTCTTAACCCTTGGCTTGGTGTTGTCAGCATCACGTCCAGCCAGAAAATTGCCTCTAACCTCCAATTCTTCTTCTTTTTTTTTTTTAAAGATGACTGGTAAGGGGGTCTTAACCCTTGGCTTGGTGTTGTCAGCATCACGTCCAGCCAGTGAGCCATCCAGCCATCCCTACATAAGGATCTGAACCTGTGGCCTTGGTGTTATCAGCACCGCACTCTCCCAAGTGAGCCACGGGCCGGCCCTCTAACCTCCAATCCTAAACCCTATGGAGAAAATCCACAGCCTCCTTAAGAATTCTCTGAATTCCCAGAGATTACATTCTCATGTTCTCCCTCTGATTTTTGAATTCCTTCCACATGTATGATCTTACCTCTTTCTCCAAGTTTTACAAATACTACTCATACTAAGCATTCATTTGGGTAGTAGGTATTATAAAAGATTTGGGGGTAGGAGACAGGGAGAAGATGACGGAAATGTTTGAAATGATTAAGTGTTTAAGTTTACACTTAAATTTTGCATAAGGAACAACTCCAATCTTAAAATTCTTTTCAGTTACCATTCTAGGGGTTTCTCACTAACATTTGATCTTACGTACACCCAATCTTTCAGAATTTTGCTAGCTCCCCTTTCTCCTCTTCTCTTTCCCTCTTTTTCTAGAACTGCCTTCTGTACTCCAAATTTGTTTTCCTCTATTGTACAGAGCAATGTAGCTCTCTCCAGTTCTGAACCTTCAACTTGGATATCTAAACCCATCAAGTAGGATCTTATATTTAATGGAATTCACCCTCCTTATAATAATACCATTACATATGAACCCAAGAAAAGAATGTTGGACTCATTCAACCAGGCAATTTGCTGGTGAACCTCCTGGGTTATGTGACACAATAAATAAGAGAGAAGCATGGAATGTTAGGTAAAGTTAAAGTTAGAAGCAGAGTGACTTTCAGCTAGACTGGAAACTTCGGTTGTCACATTGACTTTCATGCTGCTGGGAAATAAGCAATGTTCTGTCTATCTCATCTAATCGAGAAATATTGCTTTTATTAACTTGATCTCTAAGTAGAACTGAAGGTCTCTCAGTGATGAAACCTTCAATTTGTCAATCCCTGAAGTACGGAAGAGATGAAGTTGGCTTTGGGGTTTTGGCTTTTGTGAGATATGAGGGTTATAGATAAAGTTTGGGGAGGGGATGCTTTTTATGGTGATTCTTAAACGTTAAAGTATTATTAAATATGTATAGCAGTAAATCTTTTTTTTTGGCGGCTGGCCCTTATGGGGATCCGAACCCTTGACCTTGGTGTTACTGGCACCATGTTCTAGCCAAGTGAGCTAGTCAGCCGGCCTTCAGTAAGTCTTTAATGTCCTGCTTTGGAGATGGTGAAGGGGAGGATGGTGTTAGCACCTGGGAGGGGTTAATGCTGGTTAAGTCACTTTGTGCAATTTTGCCTAAAAATGGAGCTACCTAAGTAACTACAAATTCTTTTTTTTTTTTTTTTCAGATGACCGGTAAGGGGATCTTAACCCTTGACTCGGTGTTGTCAGCACCACGCTCAGCCAGTGAGCGAACCGGCCATCCCTATGTGGGATCCGAACCCGGGGCCTTGGTGTTATCAGCACCGCACTCTCCCGAGTGAGCCACGGGCCGGCCCCGTAACTACAAATTCTGAATGCCTTGATTGTCCATGACTTGGGACAGAGATCAAAGCAAAGGGTTTCACTTCTAATTAAGTTCAATAAGACAGAAAGCCTGCTATGCTCCAAAAAGTTTAAATGCAACATGCCTAGACTTCGGTGAATCACAGCTCTTATCTTAGGTGGTAAAGAGGCAGGGCCACGTGGAACTCCCTATTGCAAACTTGTCTCCTCGCTGTTCTGTGGAAAAGAGATGATCAGGCTGACATGCACTTTTGTAATCAAGATGTTTAGGAACATCTCTCCCAATGGGGTCTCAGCTGGCAATCTGTCAGGATTCTTAGGAAGGACAAAAAGCAGCGTTGCTAAGTTAAGGGTGTGAAGGCTGAGTGACGTAGAGTGGTTAGTACAGAAAATTTCTCAGAAGAATGATGACCTCAGGTCAGCAAACTGGAAGTCGACAGGCATCTGCTGCTCTCTTCCCCTAGTTCCTCATAACAACATTCTGAATCTCCTTTTCCTGGTGGCTGTCACAAAACTTCTGTGAAGAGGTTGAATTCTGGCTATCTTCTGAAAGGAGAGCTAACAGGACTGCTAATAAATTGGTTATGGGGTAGGGGCTGAGGGATGGGAAGAAAAAGAGGATTCAAATTTGCTTCCTAAGATTTGGCCTGAACTACTAGATGAAATTACAGAAAAGGGGAAGATGGGGTAAGCCCATGTTTAGAAAAAGACAATCGAGAGTTCTCTTTTTCCCCTTACCAGCCGGCCACTAGGAAAAAAAAATTATCTTTTAATCAGGAAATTGACCAGGTCAGACTCTACATTCTATGGGATACCTATTCTAAACAATACAAATTTTCAAGTCAATCACTAAAATATTCATCCATTAAAGAACCGGCTGTAGGGCCGGCCTGTGGCTCACTCGGGAGAGTGCGGTGCTGATAACACCAAGACCACGGGTTCG
>NW_007728159.1:111080-131687 GCF_000696425.1 Galeopterus variegatus | reverse complement strand
CCGGGCCGGCCCGATCTTTTAAAAAAAAAAAAAAAGAACCGGCTGTATAAATACCAATGCAAATAATTGTGCAAATAAATTTTGTTTCTTTGACCTTGACATGGAGAAATCCGTGTCCTGTCAGTGTTATAATCAAGTCAGCATAACCAAATTCCATTTCCTCTGGAGACTTTCAAGACTTAAATATATATATATATATATATATAAATAAGATATATACATATATCTATATGAAGTGAAACTCAAATGATCACTACATTTGCAGGCCAAACAATGATATATAAAAGGAAAGCCTTCAGGTTTAATTATCAACAATAAACAATTCTAGAAGAGATTCTTGTTAAGTGGGCAAAAGACTTCTATGTGCCTTCTTGTTCATTTATTTATGTAATGATCTCACATGCAAATAAAAAATGTACTCAATTTCTTCCAAAAGGAGACAACCCATGTCCAGTTTTGGCATCTATTCTTCCCTGGTTACATTCAATCATTCAATAAATGTGTAATGAAAGCCTA
Source organism: Galeopterus variegatus (assembly GCF_000696425.1). Taxonomy (NCBI): domain Eukaryota; kingdom Metazoa; phylum Chordata; class Mammalia; order Dermoptera; family Cynocephalidae; genus Galeopterus; species Galeopterus variegatus. Next base: position 131,171 of record NW_007728159.1, on the reverse strand, counting down.
CTGTGCACCAGGCACAGTGCTAGATTACGGGAACACCATTATGAGGAAGATCTTCCCTGTCCCTAAGAAGCTTGCAGTCTAGGTGGGGAAATAGAAAAGTAAACATGTGAGACTTCTAACTTCAGCAGTCTGGCACACTAGATAACCTGAAAGCATTCTTGTGATAAGGACTTAGAAATGCTGGCCAAAATTTATAGAAATGCAGAACTAAACTTGTAAGAGGAAAGAGAATCTCCAGGGTTCAAAGTGAAGAGAGAGCTGAAAACCAGAGAGGTAAGCATGAGAGAAGATGAGCTCTGCTGGGGGATGGCTGTAATTAAATAATCTAAAATATTCTAGGATATACTTAATGTGGGAGGGGACTATACAAGGACATGAACACCAGGAGGTGAGAATCACTGGGTGCTACCTTGAAGGCTGGATACAACAATCCATCTGGTAAAGCACTAAACCAGTTGAGGTGCAAACCAGCTGAGGTGCAGTCAATCAATGGCAAGAGAATGTGGTTTGGGCAGGGAGTGAGCGAAGTCATAAATACCATAATCCATTCCATAAATGAGAACTGTTGCCTCTATGTGTATTCCTTCCTTGCTGTGTCATGGATATAGTCTCTCTTTTATTGAGGGATAACTTACATAGAGTAATATGCAGAATGTCAGATATATTTAAAAAGCAATTATCTTTCTTTTCCATTTTCTCTTCTCCTAGAATCGTGCATAGCGTGGGTTGGTGATGGTTAAATTTGTCATTCTGTCCACAAGTAGCAAAATATGGAGGGGGATCCTGATGGAACCAGGGAAGGAATGGATGCCATAACAGGACATGGTTGTCTCCTTTTAGAAGGAGTTGAATGTATCTTTTGTTTGCATGTGAGATAATTATATTATGTTTGGCATGAGGCATTTAAAAAATTGTATATGGTATTTTAAAAAGTGGGAAGACGTTGCTTGGCAACCTGTGATTGGAATGCAGAGGACATCTGTTGTTTTTCTCTACCAGCATTCTACCTCTTTCTTTTGGAGAACTCCTCCTCCCCCACTGCATGCTGGCTTGGTGGGGGCTGTCAATCACGGTTCAGTGCCCTTCCCTAGTCAGGGGATGACATCCAATCCCAATTAGGCCAATTGCACGTGCTTTCTCTGGAAGGAAGTTTTAGTGGGAAACAGGAGAACAGAAAACTCTTAAAGCTGATTCATTCTGGGGCAGTATCCTGAAGGGATTTTTTTTTTTTTTTTAAAGATGACCAGTAAGGGGCTGGCCCGGTGGCACACTGGAGAGTGCGCTGCTTGAGAGTGTGAGGGGCTGGCCCGGTGGCACACTGGAGAGTGCGCTGCTTGAGAGTGTGAGGGGCTGGCCCGGTGGCACACTGGAGAGTGCGCTGCTTGAGAGTGTGAGGGGCTGGCCCGGTGGCACACTGGAGAGTGCGCTGCTTGAGAGTGTGAGGGGCTGGCCCGGTGGCACACTGGAGAGTGCGCTGCTTGAGAGTGTGAGGGGCTGGCCCGGTGGCACACTGGAGAGTGCGCTGCTTGAGAGTGTGGTGGCGCTCCCGCCAAGGGTTCAGATCCCATGTGGAGACCGGTTCCCGCTCACTGGCTGAGCACGGTGCAGGCGCAACACTGAGGGTTGCGATCCATTACCGGTCAGTAAAAAAGACAAAAAAAGGGGAAAAAAAAAAAAAAAAAGATGACCAGTAAGGGTCATCAGTCAAGGGTTAAAATCCTTGACTTGGTGTTGTCAGCACCATGCTCTCCCAAGTGAGTTAACCGGCCTTCCCTATATGGGGATTCAAACCCCTGGCCTTGGTGTTATCAGCACCACACTCTCCCAAGTGAGCCACGGGCCGGCCCTCTGAAGGAATTTTTTTATTCGTTTCTGTTACCTACATACCCAGAACTACCCTGATTCCTATATATCTTGATACTTGGCTGTTAAGATTGTCCCCCACTTTTTTCTTCAGATTGTCTTTTGATTCTGTGAATTTTCACCTTTTCTATCAATATATTTTAGTTCCTCCTTAAGTTAGTCAAAATTGGTTTCTGTTGTTTGTAGCCAAAGAACTTTAACTAGTTGTTGATCCCTTAGCATTAGCCCAGTTAGAAGGGTCTTATATTGCTGAATTTAGCTTTTTGTGTCAGCCTTATGCAGCCTCCTCCTCTTGAATTTTCTCCCAAGTGCACAGTTGAATTTCCCTGCAGTCAGGGCCATACTAGTCCATTAGACGGGTTGGTATGTGTCTAAACCAAACAGTGGACAGAGACCAAGACTTTGTTTCTCGGAAAGTTCTTAGGAAACTAGTAGATACACTGAATATTTGTGTGCCCCACAAATTAGTTAATATTAATATTAATGTGTTGAAACCCTAACCCTCAGTGTGGCTGTATTTGGAGATGGGGTCTCTAAGGAAGTAATTAAAGTTAAATGAAGTCATAAGGGTGGGGTCCTGATCTGATAAGATTAGTGTCTTGTAAGAGACACCAGTAAACTCCCCCTGACCTCCATGCATGCACACACTGAGGAAATTAAATGAAGTCATAAGGGTGGGGCCCTGATCTGATAAGATCAGTGTCTTGTAAGAGACACCAGTAAACTCCCCCTGACCTCCATGCATGCACACACTGAGGAAAGGCCATGTGAGGACATAGTGAGAAGGTAGCCATCTTCAAGCCAGGAAGTGAGTCCTCACTAGGAACCGAATTGGCTGGCCCCTTGATCTTAGGCTTTCCAGCCTCCAGACCTGTGGGAAAATACATTTTTGTTGTTGAAGCCATGCAGTCTGGTATTTTGTTGTGGCAGCCCAAAGCAGACTAAGACAGATTTAAACAGATATGTGGAGGTGGAGAGAAGGGTATCAATCAACTTTTTGATCATAACCCGTGGCTTGGTGTTGCCCGCACCGCACTCAGCCAGTGAGCGAACTGGCCATTCCTATATAGGATCCGAACCTGCGGCCTCGGCACTCCCAGCGCCGTACTCTCCCGAGTGAGCCACAGGGTCAGCCCAGAATTTTACTGATCAAGAGCACTCATTCCCAAACTGTGTTCAATCTAGCCAACTCGCCACATAAGGAAGTAAAAATTAATTGATTGGGTGTTTGTAGTGGGGAGGATACATGAAAGATGTGAGAGGAGATAGAACAAACTTTTTCTGTATTTTTTGTTTTCTTCAACATATAGTCCATAAATATCTTGTCACTAGATCAAGGTAATTATTACACCACCACCACCACCACCACCACCACCACCACCACCACCACCACCACCACCACCACCACCACCACCACCACCACCACCACCACCACCACCACCACCACCACCACCACCACCACCACCACCACCACCACCACCACCACCACCACCACCACCACCACCACCACCACCACCACCACCACCACCACCACCACCACCACCACCACCACCACCACCACCACCACCACCACCACCACCACCACCACCACCACCACCACCACCACCACCACCACCACCACCACCACCACCACCACCACCACCACCACCACCACCACCACCACCACCACCACCACCACCACCACCACCACCACCACCACCACCACCACCACCACCACCACCACCACCACCACCACCACCACCACCACCACCACCACCACCACCACCACCACCACCACCACCACCACCACCACCACCACCACCACCACCACCACCACCACCACCACCACCACCACCACACACACACAAGCATTAAAACAGATGTCATGTTAGTCATTAGGGAAATACAAATCAAAACCACAACGAAATAACACTTTACACCCACTAGGATGGCTATAATAAAAAAGACAGACAATAACAAGTACTGCAGAGAATGTGGAGTAACTGGAAACCTGACACATTGCTAGTGGGCATGTAAAATAGTGCAGCCACTGTGGAAAATAGTGCAGCCACCATGGAGGTTTGGCAGATCCTCAAAAAGTTAAACATAGAGTTACCATATGACCTAGCAATTCTACTCGTAGGTATATACCCAAGAAAATTGAAAACATGCTCATACAGAAACTTGTATACAAATATTCATAACAGCACTGTACATAATAGCAAAAAAATGTGAAAAAAACAAATATCCATCAATCATTGAATGGATAAACAAAATGTGGCATGTCCGTAAATGAAATATTATTGAGCCAAAAAAAGGAATAAAGTACTGATATATGCTGCAACATGAATGAATCTTGAAGACATTATGCTCAGTGAAAGAAGTCAGACACAAAAGGCCACTGCTACAGATTGAATTGTGTTCCCCAAAGTTCCAGGTATTAGAAACTTAACTCCCACGAGTGGATTTCTATACTTACAGACCTTGGACAACCAGTCCTTTGGTAATACCATCCAACTTTGCATTTTCCACCAAAATGTTAAGCAAGAAGAAATTACTCAGAGAACAAGGAGAAAAAATTGATTATAAATTATGAAACAGTAATTTAAGAAAAACCTATACTGTGGTGCTGGCCGGTTAGCTTAGTCAGTTAAAGCACAATGTTATACCACCAAGATTGAGCATTTGGGTCCGGTTACTGGCCAGCCACCACAAAAAGAAAACACACACAAAAAATCGATATTGTATACAATGCTGATAATAAATGTAATACAAAGTTTTACAAGATGTAAACAATATCCAAATGCATAACCTAGAGAGTCAACGTCTCCTATAATCCTATTGTAGGAGTTAACGTAATGCTAGCCATTTAACAGATCAATTCTAACATCTTAAATGCCTGAAAAATAAAAGTTTTGTTTTGCTCCTGAAATCCAAAATAGGGTTTGGCCACTGATCAGTAAATTGCTTTCCTCCAAGCAGTGATTCAGGGACCCAGGTTCCTTCCATGTGTGTCTCCATCTTAAACGCACAGCTTCCAAAGTGGCCACAGAAAGAGAAAGAGCATGGAGAACTGTTTTTTAATTCCATTGGCCACATCTCAGACACATGTTCATAGTTATTTTCAAGAGAGCCTGAGAAATGTAAGCTAATGAGTGCCCAGGAGGAGGAGGAAAGAGATTTATTGAACTGGTCTCTGCCAGACCCATCCACCGATGACGTTTCTCAACAGTTTAGAGCAAAGTCCTCCAAATTTTTTTGTTATGCATATCCTAATACATAATAGCATTTTAAAAATGAAAATAGAATCATACCATGCATACTGGATACTATGTATAGGGTAGGCTAATTCAGATAACACCCACACTTACTTCGCTGTCATCCATACCCATTCAAAATTTAGAATACACTGACACAAACTTTGGTAAACTCAGGCAGACATTACACACTGTTACTCAGTTTTCTTCAGGCTGACTCAGATGCTATTCAGCACACTCTCACATGCTAGCCTGTGAGGATGGCTAGCCCCAGTAAGAAGAACTGAAGGGCAGTTTCACGTCTCTGCTGCACAAACTTTGGTAAACTCAGGCAGACATTACACACTGTTACTCAGTTTTCTTCAGGCTGACTCAGATGCTATTCAGCACACTCTCACATGGTAGCCTGTGAGGATGGCTAGCCCCAGTAAGAAGAACTGAAGGGCAGTTTCACGTCTCTGCTGAGGTTTATCTCCCTACGGAGCTGCCTTCTTTACTCCTTCAAAATAAAATTCATATTCTCTGACTTTTTATATTATCTGTTTTTATTTTAACCTCAGATGCATTTATCATTCTCTGCATCATGGCACATTATTGTCTTTGGTCCATGAAATTCTCTCTCATTCTCTCTCTCAGTCAATCTCTTTTATCACATGTAAGAGGGTACTGCAAAAAAGTTCATGGAAAGATTTGTATTATCTTTTAATTTTACTTTCCCATGAACCTTTTGAAGTACCTTCATATTTGTTTTCTGCTTATTTAGTTTCTCTTTCTATTTTTATTATCTCATTATTTCTGTTTTCTTTGGATCTGTTCTGTTGTTCTTTGTCTAACTTCTTGACTTTAAAACCTTAGCTCTTTAAATTTCAGTCTATGTTCTTGTCCAATATAAGGACTCAAGGCTATGTATTTCTCCTTAAGTACATCTCACAAGTTTCAATATATTTTTTAAATCATTCAATTCTAAATATTTTATGATTCCCTGTACAATGTCTTCTTTGATCTGTTTAGTAGTATATTTTAAATTTTCCAAACATATAGGGTCAAGTCTTTTAAGTAGTTGCTTTTACTGTTGTTATTGTCTTCCAATTATAATGTAGACACACAATGTAGTAAGTTCAGTATACGGATTCTTTGGTATTTGAGACTTGTTTTGTAGCCTAGAGCATGGTCAGTATTTATAAAAACTTCATGGAAATGCTTGATGAAAATATATATTTTCTAATATTGGGTAACATTTTCTAAATATAATCTATTAAATAAAACCTGTCTTTTTAACTGCTTCCTAGTCTTGGATCTCCCTGTCAGAATCGTATGCTATCTGTGACATCTCTGGCAAGGGTAATTCAGTTTTTCCTTTCTTTGTTAATGTGACATGAAATATTTGAAAATTATATGGTGTATGTGGTATGCTTGATATTAAACTGTGAATTTCTGGAGTTTTACACCTAATAGTTTGTCAAAATTTTAAGATAGTAGATTTGATATCATCTTTTTTTTTTTTCTAAAGATGACTGGTAAGGGGATCTTAACCCTTGACTTTGTGTTGTCAGCACCACGCTATCCCAAGTGAGCCATGGGCCGGCCCCTTGATATCATCTTTATATGAAAAAACTGACTCCAAATTTTAAGCTGAAAAGTCATTACAAAATTATTTAGAAAATAATTACAACCATGTGATGAAATCTCTGTAAGTCACATGGTTTAGATTATGAATTATATCAAATCGTTTGTAGTTTTTGTAAAAAGTATATGTTGGCATAGAAATAGAGTTCAGACATATATCCCAGTGTCCACGGAAATTTTAGAAATGACAAAATAGTGTTTTTCTCAGTGAGGAAGGTATGAGTATTTAATAAATGGCAAAGGTACAATTAGTCATCCATCTGGAAAAAGTTAAGATTGGACTCCCAAACTCACTACATTCAGAAATAAATTCTGGATGCATTAAAGTTTAAATGTAAAAATAATTTAAAAATTTAAAATAGGGGCCGGCCCGGTGGCGCACTGCTACAGTGCGCCGCTTGGGAGTGCAGTGGCGCTCCCGCCAGGGGTTCGGATCCCACGTACAGACCGGCCGCTCACTGGCTGAGCGAGGTGCGGGCGCAGCACCGAGGGTTGCGATCCCGTTGCCGGTCCCAGTCCGGTGCGGGTGCAACACTGAGGGTTGCGATCCGTTGCCGGTCACGAAAAAAGACAAAAAGGAAAAAAAATTTTAAATAAAATTTTGGAGCCTAAATGTATAACTTATGATTTATGAAAACCTTTTAAACAAGAGAAAAACTCAATGTCAAGGAAAAGTTAGGTCTATATGACCTCATAAAATCTATTTTTTGATAAGGGAAAAGATAACAAAGCCAAAAGATAAATAAATGATAGACTGGAAAAATGTTTGTAATGTATGGAATTGAAAAAGGGTTAATACTTGAAATATACATGAGAGTCTATAAATTGATTTAAAAAAAAGACAACTCAACCATCTGCAGCAATGGGGGCCATAGATAATTCCACTAACCTTCTTCTTCTAAGCTCCCCCTTATGAAGAGAGGCCCCATAGAGGAGCTGCTCTCCATAGATATGCAGCAGAGTGGATTTGAGCAATACAAGAGAAGGACTATGTTAGCAAGGGGTGGGCTGTGTGCACAACCTCTTAGATCTACTTTCAAAAAGAGAATCTGCTGTGATGAGCATAGGTAGCTGACAGCTTCCAATGGCCATACCTTTGGGATTCACCCCAGCATTCCTGCTAAGGCACATTCTCCCTGGTTAGTCCTAGCCAGTGAATGAACCCAGTGGGCATACCACAGCTGGGCTATTTCTGCCTGATGTAGGACTCTTCTAATGGGCAATCAGCCTGGCCAAGACTTTTTCAGAGGTGTGCTACACTCTGAGCCTCCTCCTACCCAATTCTCCTCCTTTCTTCTTCTCATTTCATAGGTGTCAGTTCTACATCATGGTCTGAAGATTCTTTCTGTCTACCCTGCTTCCTCTTATCATATCTTTCACAGGCATTTTCCCCTTAAACTTGTAATTCTGTCCTTAGTGTCTGCTTGTGAGAGGACAGAGACTTGAGGACAAAGACCAAAGGGCCACAGTGAGAATGTTAGCTGAAACCTAAAAGGCCTTGAGGAGGTTGTCAATGGGAGCACAATGGAAAAGTGAGGAAAATGTTATTGAAAGGTAAAAGAAACAGAATCCTTTCCCAGAGAGTTTGACTATTCTGTTACCTGAGGAATAGGAAATGTTTCTAATAAGCTTATTTATCTATCCAAGGAGATGTCTATGCAGAATATTGAAAGTGCTACCTGGTTTCCACATGCTGGCTATTATAAAACATGAGAGAAAAGGGAAAAACTAAAAGACAAATTGTTAAATATAAAGGAGATCAATTGTACGGTTCCATTTGTATGAAATGCCCAGAACAGGAAAATCTACAGAGACAGAAAGTAGATTAGTGATTGCCTATGGCTGGGTGGGAGGGTTAGAGGTGTGCCATGATCTGAATGTGTCCCTTCAAAATTCATATGCTGGTGGGCCGGCCCGGTGGCGCACTCGGTAGAGTGCGGCACTTGGGAGCACAGTGGCGCTCTCGCCGAGGGTTTGGATCCCATATAGAGACCGGTCCGCTCACTGGTTGAGCACGGTGCAGGCTTGACACCGAGGGTTGCGATCCCGTTGCCAGTCGCGGTACGGGCGCAACACTGAGGGTTGCAATCCCGTTACCAGTCACGAAAAAAGGACAAAAAGGAAAAATTCATATGCTGGAACTTAATTCTACTGTATTAAGAGGTGTGACATTTAGGAGGTGGTTATGTCATGAGAGTGGAGCCCTCATGGATGGAATTCGGGGCCTTATAAAAAGGTTTGAGGGAGCGGGTTTACTGCCTTCCATATCTTCTGCCATGTGAGGACACAGTGTTCATACCTTCTACTCTTCTCCTCTTTCGTCATGAGAGAATGCAGCAAGAAGACCCTCACCAGAAACCAAATGCCAGTGCCTTCATCTTGGATTTATAAGCCTTCAGAACTGTGAGAAATAAATTTTTGTTGCTTGTAAATTACCCAGCCTCAGGTATTTTGTTATAGCAGCACTAATGTACTAAGACAGAAATTGGTATCAGGAAGTGGGTGTGCTGCTGTAACAAATACCTAAAAATTTGGAAGTGGGTTTGGAATTGGGTAGGGACTAGAAGGGTTTGGAGGTGTCAGCTAGAAAACTCATAGATTGCTGTAACTATCACTGTATGGGTGATTCTGGTGAGGGCTCAGAAGAAGAGAGCTGTAAGGAAAGCTTCAGTCTTCTTAGAGATTATCTAAGTGGTCATCATCAGAATGCTGGTAGAAATATGAACAGTAAAGGCCATTCTGATGAAATCTTAAGAAGAAATGAGGAATACCTTACTGGACACTGGAGGAAAGGTCATCTTTGTTACAAAGTGGCAAAGAATGTGGCAGAATTGTGTCTGTGTCCTACTACTTTGTGGAAGGCAGAACTTAAGAGTGATGAACTAGAATATTTGGCAGTAAAATACCTAAGTAAATTGTTAAAGGTTCTGCATGGCTTCTCTTGACTGCTTATAGTAAAATGTGAGAAGAGAGAAACAAATTAGAGATAAAATTTATTATCAAAAGGGAAGCAGAACTTAAAGATTTGGAAAATTCTCAGCCTGGTCAGGTTGTAAAACTGTGCTGGGGGAGAACAATAAGGGTGTGTCAAAGGGACCCTTTGTCAAGGAGATTAGTATGGTAATAAAGTTTGAATATGTTTGTCCCCCCCAAAGCTCATGTTGAAACTTAATTCCCACTGTAACAGTGTTAGGAGGGTGGGAGACCCTATTATGGTAATTGAAAAGTAGGGCCTTGAAGAGATGATTAGATTGTGAAGACTATGCCCTTGTGAATGGCTAGATCCATTCATGGACTAATGGGCATGGTTCTGATGGCTTTAAAAGGAGGGTAAGTGACGAGATTAGTCTCTCTTTCTCTTGCTTCTTCTGTTTTTGCCATGTGATACACTGCATCTCTGTGGAGATGCAGCTCGCCAACAAGGCCCTCACCAGATGTGTTAGACTTTGGACTTCCCAGCCTCTGAAACTGTAAGAAATAAATTTCATTTCTTTATACATTACCCAGTTTCAAGTATTTCTGTTATAAGCAACAGAGATGGACTAATACATATGGATAGAAGAAAGCCAGATGCTATTCATCAAGACAATGTAGAAATGACAGCAAAAGCAGAGATTATTGGTGCTGCTCCTCCCATCACAGACCCAGAGTGCCAGGGCCTTGCAGGAAGAATTGTTTCATACAAAGAGGCCAGGGCATCTGTGGGATCTCAGGGGTCATTTCCCAGCACTGCCTCAAGTCTCTGCCCCCCACATTTGGGCACAGTACTCCTCAGCTGCCCCAGCTGTGGCTCAAGAAGACCCAGGTGTGGCTCAGATTGCCTCTCTGGAAGATACAGGCTGTAAACCTTGGCAGCATTCACATGGTGCTAACTCTGCAGGTGTGTGGAGTGAATAAGCTGTGGAGGCATGGCTACCTCCACCTAGATTTCAAAGGATGCCTTGGAGATCCTGGGGCCCAGGCAGAGACCTGCCATGAGGGTGGGACCACTGCAGAAAGCCCTCACTAGGGTGAAGCCCAGTGGAACCATGATGTCAGGGTCACCACAGAGAGCCCCAAGTAGGGAAATGTCTAATACAGCCATGGGGTCGGGGGCCACTGAAGAAAGCTCCCACTAGGGCAATGTCTAGTGGAGCTGTGGGGGTGGGATCACCCCTGAGACCCCAGAACTGTAGAGCCACCAGTGTGCAACTCAGCCTGGGACAGCCACAGGCACAAGACTCCAACCCTGAGAGCTGCTGCATGGTTGTGCCCAATGAAGTCATGGGGCAAGGCTTCCAGGGGCCTTAAGAGCCCAACCCCCACTGCTGTGGAAAGCAGGACATGGAATGAAAGAAGTCTCAAGATTTTTATTTATTTATTTTTTGATGGTGGGCCAGTGTGGGATCGAAACCCTTGATGTTGGTATTATCAGCACCACACTCTAACCAAGTGAGGTAACCAGCCAGCCCTTCAAGTCTCAAGATTTAATGTTGTTTGCCTTGTTAGGTTTTGGACTTGGGACCTGTAACCCCTAGTTCTTCTTATCTGTTGCTCCCTTCTGGAATGGGAATTCTACCCTATGCCTGTCCCACAATTATATTTTGGAAGCACATAACTTGTTGGATTTCATAGGCTCACAACTGGAGGAGAATTTGCCTCAAGATGAATCACACCTTTGATTCTCACCCATATCTGATTTACATGAAACTCTGGACCTTAGACTTTGGGGTTGGTGACAAAATAAATTTTGAGACTACTAAGATGGGATGAATGTATTTTGCATGTGAGAAGAACATAAATTTTAAAGGCTAGGGAAGAATGCTATGGTCTGAATGTGTTCCCCGATATTCATATGTTGGGACCTGAGACCCAATGTGATAGTATTAAGAGGTGAGCCATTTAGGAGGTGATTAAATCATGAGGGCTCTACCCTCCTGGATGGGATTTGGGCCTTCATGAAAGGACTTCAGGGAGTGGGTTCACTCCCTTCCATATCTTCTGTCATGTGAGGATGTAGCAAGAAGGTCCTCACCAGACATTGAATGCTGGTGCCCTGATTTTAGACTTCTATGCCTCCAGAACTATGAGAAATAAATTTCTTTTCTTCTTTTTTTTTTTTAAAGATGACCAGTAAGGAGATCTTAACCCTTGACTTGGTGTTGTCAGCACCACGCTCTCCCAAGTGAGCCACCAGCCCCAGAAATAAATTTCTATTATTTATCAATTACCCAATCTTGGGTATTTTGTTACAGCAGCACTACTAAAGTAGGATGGGGGAAATGGAGAGTGAGTACTAACGGGTTCCAGGTTCCTTTTTTGAGTGATTAAAATGTTCTAGGATTGATTGTGGTGATAGTTGTACAACTGTACGAATACACTAAAAACGATTGAATTATATGTTTTAAATGGGTGAGTTGTATCGTATGTGAAGTATATCTCAATAAAGTTAAGATATACATATGCCTAGGACCAGGACTTACTGGGCTTGGACATACAACTGTTTTTCGCTGCCAGCCTCTCCAGATGGTAGATGATTCTAAAACTAAGAAATGTCTCTTGGCAGAAATAAAATCCAAGACACTGTCAGGAAAGTGTTATCTAAAAAAGAAATTAAGGGTCAAGACCTCAAAAAGATCTAACAGGTTGCTTTATAGTACCTGTCAGGTAGAAAAAAAATCTCTCTAAAGATCTCAAGGATATTTCACAGCAGTCTTTCAAGATAGAGAAGAGCTTATCTCAAACACATTTGTGAGAGTGGCTTTTGTTGAATGGAGTGGATTATAAATTGATGCATAAAAAACCCACAAAGTTTTTAAGAGAATTACTCTGGCAGAAGCATTATCAGCTGAGGCTAACAGCGACATAGTACAAAATAAAAAGAGGCCTTTGCACCCTACCCTTTTATTAGTAGGAAGCAGGCTGAGAAGGCTACGCAGATGAAAATTTAATCTTCTTACAGGAGAGGAAGGAACCAAGAGCCCAGACTCTGGGGTCAAAACCACAGTCAGTGGCTCATAGGAAGGTGGACTAAGCTCTAATCAACCTACGCCTGTTGAATTTCAGAATTGTCTCTGCTATGTGCCTCCCATTTTCCCTCTTTTTGAAAGAGAATGATGATAGAGATTATACCATGCCTTTCCCACCATTGTAGGTAGGATCTGTGTAGACAGGCAGATAACCTGCCTCTTTGGTTCACAGATTTGCTATATAGGGAAGGGGTGTCAGAGACAGACCAATTAGGAGATAAATCAAGAGGCTCTTAAGATATTCCAGACAGGAGATGATGGTGGCTTGAAGTAGGTAGCAGTGGAGAAAATGATTAAGTGGTGAGATTTAGAATATATTTTGAAATTAGGGCCAACAGCCTCTGTTGATGTATTGGAAATGGGATATGAAAGGAAAAAGAGGAGTTGAGTATGAATATCACAATCTTTAGCCTGAAGAACTGAGTGAATAAAGGTCCCCCTCCAACATTGTTTGTCCCTTCTCAGAGCAAAATTTTCAAGAGTGACCTACACTGCTGTCTCCATTTTCTCACTTCTTACTGCTCATCCCAGTTCTATCTAGTGTCTGCCTACTACCATGCTACAAAAAAAAGTGTTGATAATATCACCAATGGCCACCATGTTCCTAAATCCAATGAATACTTTTCCATCTTCTTTTTATGTGATCACTCTATTGCATTCGTACAGGTATCCACTACCTTTTTGAAACGTTTCTTCCCTTGGCTTTTTTGAACGATGTACTTTTCTGATTTTCTGCTACCTCTCTGGTTGCTCATTCTAAATCTTCTTTTCTGATTTCTCTTCTAACTCATCATTAATGTAGCTCTTTTCAGTAGCTCTGGCTGACCCTTTTCTCACTCTGTACTCTTTCAATCCTAGACTTCTTAAACCCACACTTCCTGGACAGACTTGTCTTCTGAGCTCCAGTACTATACATCTACCTGTATATTCAGAAAATCCCACAGACACCTCAAACTGAACATGTTTAGAACAGAACCCATCACCTCTTCTCACCAAACTTACTCTTCCTCCAGTGTTTCTAGTCTCTGGAAGGAAATACTATCCACCCAAACTGCTCAGGTCAGAAAACTAAGAGTCTACTTCACTACTCATCCTCTCTCACACATACTCCCATAAACAATTAATCACTAGCTCCTGTCATTTCCTCCTCTTAGATCACTCACTCTCAAACCTGTTAATTTCTTTTTATCCCTACTACTGCCACTGTTGTTGAAGCCCTCGTCATCACTTGCCTGGACTTCTGCATCAGCCCCCTTCTCTAGCCTCCTTGCATCCACTTTGGCCCCTCTCTAGCTCTGGCTAGAAGGTCCTCGTTCAAACACAAATAGGACACCATGTACTTTCTCAGTTTAAAGTTCTTCAGTGATCTACCTTGGAATATGTTCCATAATCCTTAAGATAGCACATAGGACTTTGAATGATCTGGACCCTGCTATTCCTTTTACCCCAATCTCATATCATTTCCCTTTATTTTCTGTGCCCAGCCACACTGATGTTTTGTCAATTCCTTGAACCTGGAATGCTTTCTCTCACCTTTGAGACTTCACACTTTTCTCTCTGCTTAAATAACTCTTCTCTATTCTATTCGTCTGGCTAACTCATACTCATCCTTCGGGTCTCATATGAAATGACATTTCCTCAGGGAAGCCTGCACTAATCTACCTGGACTAAGTTAGCTCACTCTGTTGTGTGTTTTCTTAACCTTCTGAACTTCTGTTTGGCAGCACGTTGCTTATGATTCTTGTAATTATTTAGTGGAGTATCTGTTTTGTGTCTGTCTTCGTCACCAGACTATTAGCTCCACGATGACAGACTGTGCCTGTTTTATTCACCATTGTATCCACAGTGCCCAGTAGTGCCTGGCATGTAATTAGATGCTCACTAAGTATTTCTGGACTGGCTGACAATCAGGGAAGGCTTAAGTAGCACTGGAGTTTGGGTATAGGCTAGAACTGTCTGAGGCTACACCTCCTCTCCTCCCCTAAGGGAAGTTGTAAAGGCCAGGAGAAATGGAAGTAGTTTATGACTTCATGCACTGCCTACTACAACATGAAAAAATACTCATTACAGTTTTACTTATTAGAGTGAATAATTAAGAAAAAAGAAATAAAAAAAACAACCCTAAGTGTCCAATAATGTCCAGCTTTTCCTTTTTCCCTTCCCCATTTTCTCTCCCTCTTCCCCCAAGTCTATAAGGCTTTTCAGTTCCTGCCTCTATTCTCTCCTTTAAAATCAGGGCAGTATTTCTGTCCTAGGTTTCCATGAGGCACTTCCAAATGCTTTGTTGTGCTGTTGCCGTTAAACTGGCTCAAGTTAGTTTTCTGTTACTTGTAACTAAAAAAAAAAAAAAAAAACTAAAATAATACTGTTGCAACTTGAGGTTCACATATAATAGAAAGAGCGCTGACTTTGGAGTCAGAAAACTCTGTTTTTATATCTAGGTCCTAACTTTGAGATAATCAACCATTTTCAACTTCAGTTTTCTCATCGGTGAAGGGGATAATACCAAGATCTCGCAAAATTAAAGATGACCGGTAAGGGGATCTTTACCCTTGACTTGGTGTTGTCAGCACCACGCTCACCCAATGAGCTGACCGGCCATCCCTATATGGGATCTGAACCCGGGGCCTTGGTGTTATCAGCACCGCACTCTCCCGAGTGAGCCACGAGCCGGCCCAAAAATATATATATTAAAATGTCCTATATTGAGCAGGCTGTCATGAGGTGTTAAATAAATAAGATTAAAGTCTTACTCAGAAACCTCTGCTATCCCCTCCAACTTGGAGTGGATAACCGATTCAGCCCAGCCAAAATTAGCAAGGCTGCCATCTTGTGGTGACTTACAGGTACACTGTCCAACGTCGTGCAAGTTTGAAGCAAGAGGTTCGAGAAACTAAAGCTACATAAAAGGATGGCAAGTACACCAGAGAGACATTGGAATAAAAATAATAACTAAAGGGCCGGCCCGTGGCTCACTCGGTAGAGTGCGGTGCTGATAACACTAAGGCCATGGGTTCGGATCCTATATAGGGATGGCCGGTTTGCTCACTGGCTGAGCGTACTGCTGACAACACCAAGCCAAGGGTTGAGATCCCCTTACCGGTCATCTTTAAAAAATAAATAAATAAATAAATAAATAAATAAATAAATAAATAAATAAATAAAATAATAATAATAATAACTAAAGACATAAGAAAAGGGCAATTTATCCTTGGAAAGAGCAAGGAATAAAGGACTTGTCACATGCCTCAGAGAAGTGAGGTAAAGGGACAGAAAGAAGTGGTTGATGGAGAAGAAGCAGACAAGTATTGTTCAGTATATCACTCAAGCCAGTGTTGACATAATTTGAGTTGGTAGCTAACTGATCCTATTATTTCTTTTCAAGACTTCAAAAGCCATCAACAAGCCATTAACAAAAGCCAGTCAACACCATAATCTCTGATACCATTGTCTCCATGCCACAGCTCCACAGTGTTGCTTCTGGAGGCTCTAGGGGAAAATCCATTCCTTGCTTTTTCCAGCTTTTAGAGGTTACTCACATTCCTTGGTTGCATCACTAATACCTCTGCTTTTATTTCCACATCTCTTCTGACTCTGACTCTCTTCCTTCCCTCTTTCCCTCTCAAGGATCCATGTGATTACATTGGGACTATCTGGATAATCCAGGATAATCTCTCCATCTCAAGATCCTTAACTTAATCATATCTGCAAAGTCCCTTTTGCCACATAAGTTAACATATTCACAGATTCCAGAGATGAGGATGTGGATACCTTTGGAGGGCTATTATTCTGAATACCATGGTGCATTTTTGCCAACTCTACGTTCAGTGACATAACATTGGTAGCTTTAAATTAACCATGTTGGGAGTATTTACACCACAAAAATTGGCAAATGCTACAAATCAGGGCTTTTCCCCCCGGAGAGCCTATAGTTAAACTTTACCTGGGTACCTCTGGTTATGATGGCTGGCTGGAGTGAACAAGCCTATTATCAAAGCAAAAGAGAATTGTCGCTACACATGGAGGAAGGGAGGATTATAGACATAATCCAGAGGATATCAGGGGCACCTCCTAGTTCTCCTATGTCCAGTACTAAAAATTAATGCAAAATTATGGGAATATTATACAGGCTGGACCACCAAGGTCTCCAATCTCTCAAGAAAGAAGGTTTAGTCACTTATAGAAAACTCAGTTATAGCTCCAACTAGAAACTGCATGATTAAGTTCTAGTCAATGAAATGTAAGTGGAAGTGATATATGGCCCTTCCGGATTGGGGCCTTTGACACAGCAGCATGCCTCCTTCATGCCCTCTTTCTCTTTCTGTCTCTATGACCCTGATAAACTGAGGCACTGGCTGAAGATAAAAAGAATACGGAAGGGGTAGTGGATATGTGAAGTCACAGCTACCAACTGAGGCCTTGTAAAGAGTTACAGAAAGTTTCCTGCCATGTCAGTTAAATATTTACATATTATATCTAATTTTCTCCTTCTTTCTTTCCCTGCCCCTAACATGTAGGGTGTAGCATATTGTAATGGTTAACTTCAAAGTTTATTCCATAGACTACAGAATATTGAGGCAGGATCATCATGGAACTGTGGGAAGAATGAACATTATTCAGAGATCTAGGACTTGTTGCTAGATGAAGTAACTAATAAGGCTTCTGTTTATTGTTTTTTTGGCAGTTGGCTGGTATGGGGATCCAAACCCTTCACCTTATCGACACTATGCTCTAACCAACAGGGCTAACTGGCCAGCCCACTGATGAGACTTTGAGTTGATTCCTTTTTGGGGGCAGGAGGTAAGTGTAGTGAGTCCAATTTAGGTTATAAAAAGGATTTAGTCTGAAATTTTGTTTTGTTTTGTCTTTTGAAGTGTGAGTTTAGAAAGAAATGTATATGTTGATATTAAGAAGTCACAGGGGTTTATTATAGTGGACATCTATCATTCTTATTGGCCATGTGGCATCTGCATTCCCTTTGTATGTTTGGGCAACATCCCGTATATGAGAAAGACTGTGCATCTTGCACCATCAAAGCTGACAATGCTCACTGTCACTTCCCTAGGGTAGCAGGCCCAGCCAGTTCCTTCAGTTTGGGTTCCCTAACATAAGTGAGTAGGGGAAGGGAGAAAAGCCAGTATAGGGTTTGTTAATGAGTAGTTACTGCAATGAACAATGGGCTCAGGCCCTGTGGGGACTGAAAGGACGACAGGACCTGAGCTGACAGTTCACCGGAGAAGTTCCGCTTTATTCGGGGCAGAAGCATACATTTATATAGAGCTGGGTTCCGGGAGAGGGTGGTTAGTACATGGGGCGGTAGTTGATTGGCCAGGGGTGGGTAATGATTTCTGATAGGCTGCACCTTGGCGCCAGCGAGAATGTTAGGACCCGGAAGAGAAAAGTGCCATGTTTTAGGGAGTGCCTCTTTTGGGGTCTTCTATGGGGCCTTACAGGGACCCTCAGAAACACTGTGAAATGCACATCAGAAATGCCCCTCTGAAGGGCAAGGAAGCTGAATCATTTGTTCACTGTTAGATATGGCCATGAGACAGGAAGCAGGGTATCTGGGAATTCCTTAGAAAACTTTAGATCCACTGCAGATGCTGCAAATTCCCATTCTCTTTTCTCCTTTGTTAAGCTTGATGTGGTAACGGAGATGCAAAAATGATTACTCAAAGCAACATGAATGCAATGAAAAGCCTGAAGGGACTGCACCTCAGCAACTCCTCTGCTAGCAGGGAGAAAACTGGGTATGGCCCTGATTCAAAGTTAGCTTCTGTTTTTTATTGTAAAGACAAGAAAGTTTCACAAGAAAAATCAATTGATTCAATCATTTCAAAAGGATACAAAGACATGGGCAATGTGACAAAAGTTATCTATGGCTAAGTATAGCTTAAACAATGGAAACTAGTAACATCATTTAAATTAACAAGGTGACATTCCAAAGTACAATTTGTGAAAAGCTAAATTGATCAGACTGCGATCATTATCTAATCCAAAATATAACCTCTCCTCAAATGATTTAAGCAAAAGTTAATTTTGCTTATGATATCTTATGATATCATATATCTTATGATAATATTGTCTCTAGTTTCCACCAATAGCTTGCCCTTAGCAAACATTTTTTCGCATTTTTCCCTACAGCAATTCTTTCAACATCTTTTAACAACAATCAGTATGTTAAATAGTCAAAGTACATAATCCCATCCCTAAAGAGTGATTAGAATTGATTAGATGGTGTACAGCTAGGGCTAATGTTGGAATCCTGCCAAAGTAGTCAAATTGTAAAGCTACACAACTATGCCAGTTGTCGAGTAAGGTAAATCACAGCTAAAACCAAAATATTTCATTATTTTAGTTATACTAAGTTTCCATTTGTATTGTCAGGGCTAGGGCTCAGACCCTTCAAACCCAATGTACAGACTGGGTCACCAGACCCCTCACACGCAGTTCGCTAGGTAATGGGAAAGATCCCAGGAGATGTTGGCAGATGACACAAGGTCAGTCCTCAGCAATGGCAGCAGCAGCTTACAGGTCCAGTGGTGGCCTCACGGAGGGTCCCAGGGACACTGGCAGCAACAGCTCACAGCAACATCCTCTAGCAGTAGTAGTGGCCTCCCCATGGCTCCCCGGGGGTGGCAGGTGAAAGAACGACAGGACCCGAGCTGACAGTTCACCGGAGAAGTTCCGCTTTATTTGAGGGTGAAGCATACATTTATAGAGAGCTGAGTTCCGGGAGAGGGTGGTTAGTATGCAGGGCAGTGGCTGATTGGTCGGAAGGGTGGGTGATGATTTTGATAGGCCATAGTTTGGCGCCGGTGGGAATGTTAGGACCCGGAAGAGAAGCCGGAAAGGCGCCATGTTTTAGGGAATATCTCCTTTAGGGTTTTATGGGGCCCTACATTCCTCCCTTTTTCCTCCATTGGGGGGTAAGGTCATCGAGGTCTTCGAGCTACTTCCTGCTGGAGAGGGGCGTTGAGGGGGGAGGAACAGGGAGGAGAAGGAAGCCCTTTAGTATACCCCAAAGGAGAGTGGTAAATAGGGTGATTTCAAGGGGGGAGAAATCCATGAAGGTCCCTTGGAGCCATAAGTCGGCCATCTGCTGTGTCCAGTGGGTGCAGGAGGTTGTGGGAGAGATCATCTAGGTATCTGCAGCTATGGTGGTTAGGAACAAGCGCCATCAGTGACTTCAGTGCGTCAGGCGTTCTGCAGAGGAGTGAGAGGGGTCCTCTGTGGCCAACAGCTGGTAATTTCTAAGTAAAAGCTGGTTAAAAGGCTTGGAATGCAGGGTAAAAAGAGGCAGGCTATTAAAATAATAGTTAGAGGTCCTACGACAGGCCATACCCAGGTTAGGAGAG
>NW_007728159.1:109482-110144 GCF_000696425.1 Galeopterus variegatus | reverse complement strand
TAGCCGAGAGGCCTCAAGGAGTTTGTCTATTAAGGCAGAATTCGTTATGGCATTGCCTTTGGTGTTGAGTAATCCTCTTTCTTTCCAAATTGCTGCATGGGATATAATTATATGGAAAACATATTTTGAGTCTGTGTATAGGTTAAGTGATTTACCTTCTGCAAGTATATAGGCCCAAGTGGCCGCAATAAGTTCAGCCTGCTGATTAGTGGTACCAGGCGGTAATGGCTGAGCCTCTATGATTGAGTCTAGAGAGACCACAGCATAGCCTGCATAATGTTCATAGTCAGTTCTGAATGAGGATCGATCAGTGAACCATGTGAAGTCGGCCTCGGGTAGAGGGCCCTTGGAGATAGAGGAGTGACAAGGAATAAAATTTTGGAGGGCTTCTAAGCAGTTATGGATTGGGGTGTTGGGCGGATAGGGTATGGGGAGAAGGGTAGCGGGGTTTAGGGGTGAGCACGGGCAGGATTTTCTAGGAAAGAGGAGAGTAAGCCTAAGACTCTGGATGGGGGAAGGGAGTGTAGAGCCTTGTAGGTGAGGAGGTCCTTTAAATGGTGAGGCGAGAACCTTGTAGGTGAGGAGGTCCTTTAAATGGTAAAAGGCGAAATGCGATATCCTTTGTCTGCCAGGAAATTAAGAAGGGATGCAGTGTCGGCCTG
>NW_007728159.1:107984-109361 GCF_000696425.1 Galeopterus variegatus | reverse complement strand
GGGGAGGAAGAGTGGAAGGGTTAGGTGTGGCAGAAGATGGCGGTGGAGCCGGTGAGGCAGAAAATGGCGGGGCGGAAGAAGATGGTGGTGCAGTGGGTTGTGGGGATTTGGGGGCAGACAGAACTACAGGAGGAGGGGGTCTGTACGGAGAAGGTTCGTCCGCAGGGTCAAAACCTTCAGAAGTAGGGAATGGCAGAGGCGGCGAGGACAGAGGGGGTTTGGAAGCGAGGAGAACCTGGGAGAGAGAACAGGTAAGACAGAGGGAGGGATTTTGGGCAAGTAGGGAATCTCCTTCCATTTTCTCTGGCGCTGGCAGAGGTTAAATAAATCTTGAAGAATATCAGGGTCTAGTGGTGCCTTCTGGTGGCCATTTGTTTTGATTATCTAATTGGTATTGGGGCCACTCTTGTGTGCAGAGCTTTATAAGAAGCTTAGGCTTGATATCGGGTTCTAAAGACAAAGTGTTGAGGTTTTTTATAAGACACTGAAGGGGGGAGTCCACTAAAGGTGATGAGGGGGAAGCTCCCATGTTCAGGCAGGAAGAAGAGAGGAAGGTAGGGAGGTGGAGAAGAGAGAATCCTTCGGCCGGTGGGAGGGAAAGACACAAATATAGAGGGCGTCCCCACTATAATGTGCCAGTCCTGGAGGTTCAGAGACGAACCGGGAGGGAGGAAGGTATAAGTCGTCACTTCACCTTCCGTCACCTCAGCAAGGGTGAGTGCCCAGAGGCTCAAAGGAACCTGGCGCCGGGATTTTTGGGAGCCCTGGGCTCGGAGAAACAAACAGTAAATTGAAAGAGAAAGCAGAGAATGGGAGCTTCGCCCTGCAAGGATCACCTTTAACTTTGGGTTGGGAGAGGAGTAGAATGTGGACGGTCTGGTGTGACGAGGGAGTATTTAGGGGTCCACTGAGGCCCTGAAGGCCGTAGTGGGGCGTACTGCCCCTGTTAGGGCCGGACACTGGAGGGGTAGTCCTAGTTTAAAATGGCACCTCTAGGGGCCGGCCCGGTGGCGCACTGCTACAGTGCGCCGCTTGAGAGTGTGGCGGCGCTCCCGCTGAGGGTTCGGATCCCACATACAGACCGGTTCCGCTCACTGGCTGAGCAAGGGGTGGGTGCAGCACTGAGGGTTGCGATCCCGTTGCCGGTCCCAGTCCGGTACGGGCACGACACTGAGGGTTGCAGTCCGTTGCCGGACATGAAAAAAGACAAAAAAAAAAAAAAAAAATGAAAAAAATAAATAAATAAAATGGCACCTCTAAAGGGAGACTTACGTTTGGATGAACTGGTGGTGGGTGCGGAAAGCCAGCGCGGGAGAAAGGGGACAAGGGCGAAGCGTCAGCGGGGGGAACCGCCGAGAGAGTGAAGGAGGTCCAAGA
>NW_007728159.1:76238-107229 GCF_000696425.1 Galeopterus variegatus | reverse complement strand
TCTTCTAAGCTTGCAATACACCCTTACCTTGGAGTTTATTCTTCATATCTGAAAGAATGACAGGACCCGAGCTGACAGTTCACCGGAGAAGTTCCACTTTATTTGAGGGTGAAGCATACATTTATAGAGAGCTGAGTTCCGGGAGAGGGTGGTTAGTATGCGGGGTGGTGGCTGATTGGTCGGAAGGGTGGGTGATGATTTTGATAGGCCATACTTTGGCGCCGGTGGGAATGTTAGGACCCGGAAGAGAAGCCGGAAAGGCACCATGTTTTAGGGAATGTCTCCTTTGGGGTTTTATGGGGCCCTACAGCAGGGACAGCATGGATCAGAGCCACTCTTCCTTTATACTTAAGTTATAACCAGGACACCTGGGTGCACATGCACAATTACCTTAGACAATAGCCAAGGAACACCTGGGTGCAAGTGCATATTTACATCAAATGCTCAGCAAGATTCTGAGTGC
The DNA here is from genome assembly GCF_000696425.1 of Galeopterus variegatus. NCBI lineage: Eukaryota > Metazoa > Chordata > Mammalia > Dermoptera > Cynocephalidae > Galeopterus > Galeopterus variegatus. Next base: position 106,766 of record NW_007728159.1, on the reverse strand, counting down.
ATATTTACATCAATTACCTTAGACAATAGCCAAGGAACACCTGGGTGCAAGTGCATATTTACATCAAATGCTCAGCAAGATTCTGAACATCTGAGGGGCCCTGACAATTTTCCTATATTTTCCCAACAGATGGGCTTTCACCCCGCTATCTGTGGGCTTTTGCCCCACTATCTGTGGGCTTTCCCCCCCAACTGAGGGCTTTTGCCCCATACATGCATTACCTAAAAACCCTATTCTAAAAATTAACTGAGAATCAACACATACTTGATTAGAATTGATTAGATGGGATTTTGCCCTGCTATCTGTGGGCTTTTGCCCACTAATCGAGGGCTTTTGCCCCATACATGCATTACCTACAAACCCTATTCTAAAAATCAAATGAGAATCAAGATTTCTAACCCTCTACAGATGTGGTGGTGTAAGCAGCAATAGGCAACTTGCAACTATAAGGATAAGGCGAAATGAATCTCAGCAATATCAGCTCTGATATAGTTCTCATTGAGTTTTTATTGAGCCAGTAAGACTACCTACCCCAATTTTTCTTGTATGTGAATAAAATATACTTTTTTTAAAAAAATGTCACTACAGTCAAGTTTTCTGTTATCTGTAGACAAAAGCATTCACATTCCTAATTGATTTAACTAGCCTCACTTGTAGCCAAGTGCACAGGCCCAGTCTTTGAATCAAAAGTAGCAAAGAAGCCGGGACTGTGGGGAAACTTTCTGGTCATGGGGGCCGTAGCGGCAGTAGTTCTGGCAGCAGTTCTGGCAGCACCATCCAGTGTGTTGACATTTCAGACCTTATTTTGTTTTCTTGTGGCCTTCACCAGAGACACAAACAATAGATTCTCTGTATTAAGGGATAATGGTTACTACTCATTGAGTGTTTACTGTGAGCCAAGTGTTTATAAATTTTCTCTCCTAATTCCTATCAACCATTCAAGATGGGTATTAATATCTTCTCTGAGGTTAAATGAGGATAACTCCAAGATCACACAGTTAGTAAGTGGCAGAGTTGGGATTCAGTTTCAGGTCAGAGTGAACTCAAAGCTGGATCTTAACCACTATACTACATTGCCAATATTTTTTTTGCCAACTCCTAATTTTTGGACCTCAGACCCTATCTCAGGCTGGAGCCTGGGGCCATACCTTAGGAGGGGAAGAAAGACAGCCTCACACAGACCATTGTCTGTCATCAACCCCTTCTGGCAGGGGGCTATAGGATCTGCCCAAATGTAGATGGGCTCTGAGCCAGGCTGGGAAAGGCTCCAAATGAACCGCTAGACTTCTATGTCTGAAACCCTGAGAGATAAGGAGGAAACTTGGGTGGTATCGTCAGAGACAAAGGGATTTGCAGGTTGGAATGTGCTGAAACCGAGGCAAAATAAGAAAGCAACAACATATATAAGAGGGGGCATGTGTAAAAATAAGTCGACTCTCTGTTGGCATTTCTTGCCAATAAACTGATTAACTGCATTCCTTCCTCTCTTTCTCTTCCCAGGCTGGATTTTGAGGTCTGAGGCTCAAGGCCCCCAAACCCAAATCAGTCTTCCTCCCGCCATGCATTCACCTATGCTCCAGGTCTCAGAGTCAGGTTGGCCTCTCTCACCCTTTTCACTTAGTCAATTTTTTCTATAAATATTTACTGAGTATCAATTTTGTGTCAGACAGACAAGGATTTACAGGGAGAAATGAATTTACAAGGGAGGAAGATATTCAAAGATACTTGCACAAATAATTAATTAGGGTTATAATACCATCCAGGAAGGAAAAGTAGTATTGAATGAGAGTGTATCCCTGGTGTCTCAGTTTGTTCCTGCTGCTATAACAAAATATCCAAGACTGGGTAATGTATAAACAATATAAAATTATTTCTAACAGTTTTGGAGCTGGAAGTTCAAGATCAATGTGCCTGCAGGTTCAGTGTCTGGTGAGTGTTTGGTCTCTGCTCCCAAGTGGCACCTTGTTGCTGCATCCTCACGTGGTGAAAGGTAAAAGGGCAAAAGGGCCTAGCTAGTTACTTCAGCCCTTTTATAAGGCACTAATGGCATCCATGAGGGAGGAGGCCTCATGGCCTAATCACCTCCTAAAGTCCCTAACTCGTAATACTATTGCATTGGTGATGAAGTCTTACATGAATTTTGGAGAGGACACAAAGATTCAAATGATAGCACTTGGGGACTAGATCTAGTCTGAAGACTCATATTCAAATCACCTTCTTTTCATTTGTCTTCTTTTTTTTTTTTTTTCCTTTTTGTCTTTTTTCGTGACCGGTAACGGGATCACAACCCTCAGTGTTGTGCCCGTACCGCGACCAGCAACGGGATCGCAACCCTCAGTGTCGCGCCCACACCGTGCTCAACCAGTGAGCGGACCGGTCTCTATATGGGATCCGAACCCTCGGCGGGAGCACCACCACACTCCCAAGCGCTGCACTCTACCGAGTGCGCCACCGGGCCGGCCCTCATTTGTCTTCTTTTTTTTTTTTTTAAAAAAGATGACCGGTAAGGGGATCTTAACCCTTGACTTGGTGTTGTCAGCACCACGCTCAGCCAGTGAGCGAACCGGCCATCCCTATGTGGGATCCGAACCCGGGGCCTTGGTGTTATCAGCACCGCACTCTCCCGAGTGAGCCACGGGCCGGCCCCTCATTTGTCTTCTTTTAAAAAAATTTTTTATTCAAACTATTTTAACATTTACTTGTACATATTTGTGGGGTACAGTATGTTGTTTCAATACATGCATATACTGCACAATGGTTCACTTAGGGTAGGTAGCATAGTTTTGTATCCATTGGTCTACCACTTCCCTCACCATTTCCCCCAAACCCTCGCCTCTGGTAACCATTATTCTACTCTCTACTTCTATGAGAACCACTTTTTTTTTTTTTTTTTTTTTTTTAGATTCCACCTATGAGTGATATCATGTGATATTTGTCTTTTTGTGTCTGACTTCACTTAACATGATGGTTTCCAATACCATCCATGTGCTGCAAATGATGGGATTTTTTTTTTAATTGCTGAGTAGTATTCTATTGTGTATATACACCACATTTTAAAAAATCTATTCATCCATTTAGATTGATTCCATCTCTTGATTATTGTGAATAGTGTTGTGATGAACATGGGAGTACAGGAGTCTTTTTGATATGTTGATTTCATTTCCTTTGGGAATATACCCAATATTGGGATAGCAGGTTGGTAAGGTAGATCTATTTTTAGTTCTCTGAGGAAACTCCATACTTGTAGAGTATGCATAAAGCAAATTACTTCACAGGACCTGGTTTTCCAAAGCCTTGCAGTTTCAAATATTGACCTTACAATAACAGGAAAATTTCCCCAGGCTATATAGTCTCTGTTGTAAGATAAAGAGTTGTAACACAGCAAGGCTGCTGGTTCAAAGACAGACAAGTTGCTGATTGATATGTAAAGATACTGGGAAGCTGCTGTAGGGAGAAGGAATGTTTTGCTAAGGTCAAGCTTTTGTTGGTGGATCACTTAATTGCTTTATGGAATGTCATCTGGCTTGTTTTTACTGAATGTTACCAGCCTGTATGGTTAAAAACTATAACCCCACCTAGGTCTCTTCCTTTAACTTCCTGGGCTGGAGAACAAATGCAGGAAGAGAACCCCAATTCGTGGTTAATTTCCCAAATGAAAGGAATGCCTCTATATTGAGGGTTCTGGGAGATTGACCCCTTTCTGGGGCTTCTCACTGCTCAGAAGAGATGGGCTTTGAGTAATCTTTGGCAGCTCCATCACCCAGGGGAAAAGGGGTGACAAATCTGTGGGAGGCTAAGCAACACATACTGTTTTCCACAGTGGGTGTACCAATTGACACTCCCACCAGCAACGTAGGAGAGTTCTTTTTTCTCCGCATCCTCCCCAGCATTTGTTATTTTTTGTCTTGTTGACAGTAGCCATTCTAACGGCAGTGAGATGATATCTCATTGTGGTTTCAATTTGCATTTCCCTGATGACTAGTGATGTTGGGCATTTTTTTATGTGCCTGTTGGACATTTGCACGTCTTCCTTTGAGAACTATCTGTTCAGGTCCTTTGCCCATTTTTTAATTAGGTTAGATGTTATTTTGCTGTTCAGTTGTTTAAGTTCCTTATATATTCTGTATATTAGCCCCTTGTTTGATGTGTAGTTTGCAAGAACTTTCTCCCTTTCTATAGGTTGTTTCTTCACTTTTTTGACAGTGTCTCTTGCTGTACAGAAGCTTTTTAGTTTGATGTCATTCCACTTATGTATTTTTTATTTTTTATTTTTATTTTTGTATTTTATGTATTTTTGCCTGTGCCTTTGTAGTCTTTCTCAAAAAAGTGCTGCCCACTCCCACTTCCTGTAGTGTTTCCCCTATGTTTTCTTCTAGTAATTTCACAGTTTGGGATCTTAAATTTAGGTCTTTGATACATTTTGAGTTGATTTTTATGTATGGTGTGGGACAGGGATCTAGTTTCAGTCTTCTTCATGTGGATATCCAGTTTTCCTAGAACCATTTGTTGAACAGGCTGTCCTTTCCCCATTGTATATTTTTGACACCTTTGTCAAAAATCAGTTGGCTGTAAATGTGTGGACTTATTTTGAAGCTCTCTATTCTATTCCATTGGTCAGTTTGTCTGTCAGTACCATGCTGTTTTGGTTGCTATACCTTTGTAATATATTTTGAAGTCAGGAAGTATGATGCTTCCAACTTTGTCCTTTTTGTTCAAGGTTGCTTTGACTGTATAGGTCGTTTGTGGCTCCATATAAATTTTAAGATTGTTTTTTTCTATTTCTGTGAAGAATGTCATTGGTATTTTGATAGGGATTGTGTTGAATGTGTAGATAGCTTTGGGTAATATGGACACTTTGATGATGTTAATCTTCTGACCCATGAACGCAGGATCTCTTTCCATTTATTTGTGTCCTCTTCAATATTTTTCACCAATGTTTTATAGTTTTTATTGTAGAAGTCTTTCACCTCCTTAGTTAAATTTATTCCCAGATATTTCATTTTTTGGTAGCTATTGTGAATGGGATTACTTTCTCAATTTCTTCTTTGGCTATTTTGTTATTGGTATATAGGAAGGGTATTGATTTTAGCATGTTGATTTTATATCCTGCCACTACTCTGAATCCATTCATTAGTTTTAATAATTTTTCAGAGGAGTCTTTAGAGTTTTCTATGTATAGGATTATATTAGTCCATTTCTGTTGCTTATAACAAAATACTTGGAACAGGCTGATTTATAAGAAAATGCAATTTATTACTTACAGTTTTGGAGGTTGGAAGTCCAAAGTCCAGGGAACACATATGGTGAAGTCTTTCTTTGGTGGTGATTTAAGTGACAGCAGTGTATGACATTGTGAATTGGTGGAGCAGAGAGAGAGACTCTCACATGCTCTCCTTTTAAAGCCCTGAACCACACTGCTGATTACCATTATTAATCCATTCACTACAATATGGTCCTACAATTTAATCACCTCCTCAAGTCCCCACCTATCAATTACCATAATAGGATTTCCCACCATCTTTACACTGTCACAGTGAGGACTAAGTTTTGGGGGTACATTCAGTCTAAAGCATTCCACCTCTGGCCCCCCAAAACTCATGTTCTTTTCACAAACAAATATATTCATTTCATCCCAATGCCCCCAAATCTTAACTTGTTTCAATTCAAAAGTCCAAAGTTCAAAGTCCCGTCTGTGAAATCAAAACAAGTTATCTACTTCCAAAATACAATGGTGGGATAAACATAGGGTACATATTACCATTCCAAAAGGGAGAATAGGCCAAAAGAACAGGGTAACAAGTCCTAAGCAAGTCTGAAACCTGGCAGGGCAGGCATCGATTCTTAAAGCTGGCAAATCATGTACCTTGACTCCATGTTCGATGTTCTCTGCATGCTGGTGTGGGGGTCGGGTCCCCAAGTCCTCAGGCAGCTCCGTTTCTATGACTTTCTTGGTCTGAGGCCATGCTTCAGCTCTTGCAGGCTGGTGTTGTACACTGGCAACTCTATAATTCTGGGGTCTTCATGGCTGTCCTGTTCTCACAACTCTACTAGGCATGGCACTGGTGAGGTTTCTCTGCTGTAGCTCCAACCCCATGTTTCTGCTCAGCATTGCCCTAGCAAAGGATCTATGTGATGACTCCACCCCTATGACAGATCTCTTCCAGGGTTCCCAGGCTTTTCCACACATACTTTGAAATTGGGTTGGAGGCTCCCAAGCCTCCACTGCTCTAGCATTCTGTGAGCCTGCAGACCTAACACTACATGGGTGCCGCCAAGGCTTCCAGCTTGTATTTTCCAAAGCTGCGGGTCCAGCCACACCTGGGGCCAATATATCCATGGCTGGAGCAGCCGAAGCAGCTGGGGTGCTGATGTGGGAAGCAGCATCCCAAGGAGGCCCTGGACAGCAAGCCTTGGGCCTGTTCCCCAAGACAATTCTGTCTCCCTAGGCCTCTCGGCCTGTAATGGAAGGGTTGGCCCCAGAGGCTTCTGCAATGCCTTCAGGGCCTTTCTTCCCTTCTCTTGATAATCCCTTTCTTTCATACTCATCTTCTTAGTACCATTGCATTTTTCTCCTGAAAATGCTCTCTGCTTCTGTACCACATGGCAAGGCCACAAGTTTTCCAAATCTTTATGCTCTGCTTCCTTTTTAAATTCTGGCTTTACATCACGCCTTTGCTACCATAACTCAGTGTAGGCTGTTACCAGTGAAGGCCACAAGTTTTCCAAATCTTTATGCTCTGCTTCCTTTTTAAATTCTGGCTTTACATCATGCCTTTGCTACCATAACTCAGTGTAGGCTGTTACCAGTAACTATGCAGCTTTGTTAATGCTTTGCTGCTTAGAAATTTCTTTCTCCAAATACCCTGGGTCAACATCTTGAAGTTCCACATTCCATAAAATTTTGGAGCATGAAGAGAATGCAGCCAAGTTCCTTGCCAGCTCATAGCAAGGGTGATTTGCCCCAGTTTCCAATAAGTCCCTTCTCATTTTCATCTGAGATCTTTTCAGAATGGCCTTTACTGTCCATATTTCTATCAGCATTCTGGTTGCCACTTCTTAACAAGTATCTAAGATATTCCAAACTTTCCCTGGTTTTCTTGTCTTCTAAAAACTTTCACCATCAGCTAGGCTTTTTCTAGCTTGCTTCTTCAAATTCTTCCAACCTCTCCTCAACACCCAGTTCTAAAACCCCTTCCACATTTTCAAGTATTTGTTATAAGCAACACCCCACTTCTCTGGGACCAATTTTCTGTATTAGTCCATTTCTGTTGCTTATAACAAAATACTTGGAACTGACTGATTTATAAGAAAGTGAAATTTATTACTTACAGTTTCAGAGGCTGGGAAGTCCAAAGTCCAGGGGACACTATGAGGGTCTTCTTTGGTGGTGGCTTTACAGTAATGCAGAGGTCTCACATGGCAGAAAATGGCAGAGCAGAGAGAGAGCTCCTCATGTGCTCTCCTTTAAAGCCCTCAGAACCATGCCCACAACCACCATTACACCATCAACTTAACCATGTCTTCAAGGCCCTACCTTACAGTTACCATAATAGGATTTCCCATCCTCAGTAGTTACAGTGGGTATTAAGTTTTGGAGGGACATTCAACCCAAGGCAATCACGATCCCCTTTATAAGAATGATGTCTTTTTTTTTTTTTTTTTTTTAAAGATGACCGGTAAGAGGATCTTAACCCTTGACTTGGTGTTGTCAGCACCACGCTCACCCAGTGAGCGAACCGGCCATCCCTATGTGGGATCCGAACCCGGGGCCTTGGTGTTATCAGCACCGCACTCTCCCGAGTGAGCCACGGGCCAGCCCAGAATGATGTCTTCTGCATTATCCCCTCTGCTGCACCCCGTACCACAGCACTGATTCAGATCCTCACTAGATCTTTGTACCTATCTTTGAACAGGTCTCCCTGCATCTTTTTTTGCCCACTCGAGCCCATGTTCCTCACTGTAGCTAGAGTTCTATTTCTAAAATACAATCCAACTAGCTCCTCCTTGCTTTTACATTAAGGTTTTGCTTCTCTTTCTGGCACAGTTTGCTTAATGTCTTTTTTTCAGTCTTATTTCCTGTTCTTCTCCTACAGGAACCTCTCACCTCGGCCTGGCACAGATTCTCATGTCCACTACTGTTTATTCATGTTTGCTCTGCAATGTTCTACCCATCCATCTCAGCCTAGAAAAATGACTATTCTGAATCCAAGGCACTCTCTGAACATGTGCTGGATGAGAGCCCACCATGGAGGAGGTGCTGCGTACTGGGCACTGGGCAAGATCATGAGGAGGAAAAAGCTAGAAGCCAGAACTCGGCATATCTTCTGATGACAACCCCAGATGGTAATATCTGTTTCTTTTTTTTTTTTTTCCTTTTTAGTGACTGGCAACGGGATCACAACCCTCGGTGTTGCGCCCGCACCTCGCTCAGCCAGTGAGCGGACATTCTGTACGTGAGATCCGAACCCTCGGCGGGAGCACCGCCACACTCCCAAGCAGCGCACTGTAGCAGTGAGCCACCGGGCCGGCCCCAATATCTGTTTCTAATATAGACTATAAGCTCCTTCAGGAAGTGACAGGGTCAGAGTTGTCCCCTGCTGTATCCCTAGTTGTGCCTAGTTCAAAATAGCATATTGCCTGGCATATAGGAAGAGCTCAATAAATTTCTTTCAGTGTATAAATAAATAAACGAACAAATAAATAAAAGTGACAGATGCTGTTCTTAAACTATCTCCCACTGGAGTTACAGGTACATATGTCTAGTCTCCTTAAAAGACTAGATGTTCCTTAAGAACAGAGGTTGTGACTTACTCACGTATGCAGTCTTTACAAAGAATCATTCTAAAAGTGATTTCACAAAGGTTATTGCTTCTGTTTCTCATGACAACCCCATGAATTATCCCCATTTTATAGATGAGGAAACTTTCTTCCTCTCTTCCTTCTCCTTCCTGTTTCCTCCTCTCTCTCCTCTTCCTCTAGGATGCATGTATGGTCTATGAATTTCCTGTCCCTGATCCAGAAAGAGATTTAGAAGAGCAAAGGGTTTGGATCCCCATACAGGCTAGCCACCTCCCTCCCCAAATATATATATACACACACATATATGTATATAGAAGAGCTAAATGGAGAGCCAAAGATCAGGAGGGCCAGGTGGACTATTTGCCCCAGGCATCACAGGCATGAAGCACTTAAACTTAATTGTTTGATGTTATGTACAAATAAACTTAGAGTTTGTGTGTATATGCGGGAGTGGATTGTTTTTGGGTTTTTTGTTTGTTTGTTTGTTTGTTTTGGTGGCTCGCTGGTACTGGGATCTGAACCCATGACCTTGGTATTACCAGCACCACACTCTCCCAAGTGAGCTAACCATCCAGCCCCAGAGTCCATGGTTTGTTTGTTTTTTGATTGTTTTTTGTTAAATGTAAATATTTAAAATATATTACAATTTTTTGGTACTGTATTATGTCATGTTGTCATTTTTCTTTTACAAATACTGTGAGTCATAAAATTGGGAAGAGGCCCAGTAACCTGCCCAAAATAACCTAACCATAAGTCTGACCCTAGTAAAAGGCCTAAGCCAGGACTGGAACCCAGCGTTTTTCCAGATCCAGAGGCATTCACTGCCTAGAAACGGCCTTAAATGATTCCAGTGTGGTCTGTCATAGGAGTTAATTAAACTCATGGGATTTAGAGTCAAACAGATGTGTTCCCTTCAAAGTTCCAACAGTTACTTTGTGACCTCAGCAGGTTATTCAGCTTCCTCATTTGAATACCGGAGGACATAATGGTACCTACCACAGAGAGCTGCTTTTAGGATTACATGAAAATGCGCTCAAAGCACTCAGCACAGGCCTGGCACGTAGTCATCACGCAGTAAATTGTGGCTGTTATTTATAAAGCACTATATTTGTTGAATGATTAACTCTGACATATAATCCCTGCATTCAGCTTGAAACAGGGAGCTGTCACAGTCGTTCAGCTAAAGGGGTGGGAACTGTAGCACTGGCCGATTTTTATCTAGAAATAAATCTTTGTGGGAGGATAATGGCCGGTTGGAAAGTGTGAGAAAGGAACAAAGACCTGATCCCTGGCCCAAGGAGCATGGAAAGCGAAGTCCCCTCCGGGTTGGAGCCACAGTGCGGAACTTCCCCTGGACTGAGAAGCAGCCGGCTGAGCACGCCCAGCCCGGGGTGAGGGTGCCTCAGAAGCGGGATTTTAGCGGAGTGGGTCAGAATCTCCTTAATTCCGCTCATTTTATTCTCAGGGACCACACCCTGCGCACCGGGAGGAAGGACTCTAAAACCGCGGGGCGGAGGCTTCGCGCGGCCCCAGACCTGACCATCTATGGTCATAGAGCGCGCCAAACAGGAAGTGGGGCGAGAGTAGAGGGTTTTTCTCCACTTTCCCAGCACGGGTACAGCGAGCCGGGCTAGGGCCGGCACGCCCAGACATCCAGGGCTGGGAGCCACCCCAGAACACTGTCCAGATCAATTGTCTTCCCACGTCACAGAGAGGGAAACCGAGGTATGCACGCCCTGAGACAGATGGAGCTTGGCCTCGATCCCCACGGAGAGCTGACGGCCGCCCAGGATTCCGACCCTCAGAGGATCCTGCCCCCTAGTCCTTCCACGACCCCTTCCCGGCTGCAGTGAAAAGGGACCGGTCTTCGCAGTTGAGACCCAACTGATAGGAGAATTAGCCACTCACCTGTCCTCCCTCTCCGGAGGTGGAGCTTAGCCAGTGATTTCGGCCCTTCATTGGCTGGGTCCTTAGGGGGCGGTTCCGACTCTGTACCATAGACTGAGGGGCGTGGCCTAGCCTTGAGCAGGTCGTCCCCGCCTTGGGGGCGGAACTCTCTCCCGAGTGCCTTCTGGGCGGGCGGGGATTCTGTCTCTGAGGCGTGATGAAACGAGGGGCGGGGTCGCTTCAGCCGGCGGATCATTTCCGGTGGGGGTGCCGCGCCCAGTGAGGGCCCGGAAGTGGGTCGCGCGAAGATTGCTGGGCGGTTCTTGCCGGAAGTGGAGAGCGGCTGATCGCAGTCCCGAGGTGAGGCACAACTGAGGTGAGGGTGCGCGGCTGGGAAGGGACTGGGGTCTCGTTTGGGGCCCACCGCCCCCTGGCGTTGTTAGTGGTCCTGGCCTACGCTCGTGTGGTAAACCTTGCTGAGGGGGCCGGGGCTGAGGCCCTCAGGCGGATCTGGACTCCTGGGCGCGGTCTCTTTAGGTGGGGCCGGGGTGACCAACTGAGCCCGACTGTCCCGGGGAGCCCCCTCTGCTCGATTTCGCAGCGTTGCCCATCAGCTTTGACGGAGGCCTGATTCCTAAAGTACCCTGACTGAAAAGAACCTCCGATACCTTGGAGTCTTCCCTATCCGCCGTTTTGCTCCCGTTGCACGGATGGGTAAATTGATCCCCGGAGAACAGAAGAAGCTGATCTGAGATCATATATCGGGTGAAGAAAATAATCGGAATCACGACCCCAGTTCCTTAGATTACCAGCCCCAGATCCTTCCCACGTTCCTTGGAACCTCTAACTTGTGGTCTTCCGGTCGGTGTTGTCTGGCGGGTAGTTGTAGGTTAAAAGCTGCCAGCTACGAGGAACTTTTTTTAAAAAAAAATTAAGTATGGGGAATTTTCAAAAGAGGCGGGCAAGTCCTGTATTTGCATTCTTGTCTGGCGGGTAGTTGTAGGTTAAAAGCTGCCAGCTACGAGGAACTTTTTTTAAAAAAAATTAAGTATGGGGAATTTTCAAAAGAGGCGGGCAAGTCCTGTATTTGCATTTAGATAGCCTCCCCTTCCTCCTAGCCTGCTGCTCTCATTCTGAAAAACCAAGCTAACTTTGTTGGACGTGTTGCGTAATTCTGGACCTGAAATCAGATGGCTCAGATTTGGTCTGACCTTACTGCTAAATAGCTGTAGACATAGATGCCTTTTTTAACTTCTTTGAGCTTCGTTTTGCTCCTCTTTTAAGTGGAGACCTCTGCTCACCTCACAGGATCAAATTCAGTGTAACAAATTGGGTTTATTCTGTGCCAGCATTCTGCCAGATCCAGGGAATTCAGTTTTGAAACAAAACAAGCTAGACCATGCCCTCATGGAGCTAACAGTGTTTGCAGGAACGTTTAAGAAGTAATCATAAATGTGATGAGTTTTAGGAAAGAACAGGATGCTATGGAAATACGTAACAGGAAATCCCTTCTGAAGAAGCAGAGTTTAAGATGAATTTTGAAGGACAAATAGGAATAAATTCGATGAAGAGGGGATGAGAACATTTTAGACTGGGTTTAGTATCAGAACTGAATCAGTCGAAGCTCTTTGTAGGGATCTCTGTTCCGATGAAAATCGGGGGGCAGCCCAGCACATTCATCATTTACCAAATGTTTCCTGAGACCTTAATATGTGTGAAATACATGTTAAGTGAGGTACTTAGCCCTTGTGGCCAAGAATACAGTTGTTCTCATGGACTTTACAGTGGGGAAGGAGCAGACTAGTAAATCAGGGATGGCTTACCGTGTCTTAGTGCAGTGTGTGAGCACTGGGCTATGAGAGCATAGAGGAGAAATATCTGAGCCAGGTTTCCAGGCTCCCAGGGCGGAATGGGAGGCTAAATCTTGCAAGATTTACTTAGCCATATGGTGAATCTGGAAAAGGGATTTCCAGGCAAAGAGGACTACAGGTGCAAGGACATGGAGACCTGGACATGTGAAAGACCGTGGCTAGTTCAGTGTGATTGGAATTCCAGTAATTCTTGGGGAAGTGGAGGAAGTGAGAAGTGGTGGGGTCAAATGTGGAGGACCTTGTAATCCATGCTAAAGACTTAGGATTTTACCCTGAAAGCTATGGGAATGCTTTGAACGGTTTAATGTAGGAAATGATATGATCAGATTGATTTATAAAAAGTTCACTCTGTGGAGTGGGAATGGATCAAACACTGTGGGGAAGTAGACCAGTGGTTGGAAGCTGTTGCCATAGTCTTGGCTGGAACTAGGACCGTGGAAGTGAGAATGGAGAGGAGGGATTGGATTTGAGCAGTATTCAGAAGATGGAATCCATAGAATTGGAGGCTGATTATTTATGGGAATGAAGAAGTAGGAGTAGTGTAGAATGATTGCTTGGTTTTCTGGCTTAGAGAACTGGATGGTACCATTCAGATAAAAAATATGAGAGGTAAATTAGGGAGGTGACACAGAAAATGAAAATGAATTTTGGATGTGTTTAATTTGAGGTGTTTGTAGCACATCTAGGCAAGGATGTCTAATAAGGTGTCCCAGCTAGAGGAAACAGCAAGAGCAAAGATGTGGAGACAGGAGAGGGCCTCCAGTTCAGTAAAATACTGGAGCCTGGGGGTTGGCAGAAGATAAGACCAGAAAAAAAGGTAGATAGATGTCTGCCAGGTTGTGAAAGGCTTTTGATGCCTTGTTTGAATGCATTTGGTTTTTATTCTGTGCTTGGCAATTTGCTAGTTGGGTTGCTGTGGTCTAGCATAAAGAAATTTCTATAGGAGTTTCCTGCCTTCCCCAGAAATATTACATTAATCAAGTGGACATAATGGATGTCTCAGAGGGGTTTAAATAAAATGGTAGCAGTGAAAGTACTTTGTAAAGTACAACTTGTCAAGCACACCAAAAGTGGTGGCATTGTAAAGATTCAGTGAGTGTATTGTTGCTTTGAGGTTAGCTATTGAGTTTATAAAATGTTTTGTTTCCAACCTGAGGGGTGATATTTTTTTCTCACCCATTTTCTTGGTTATACATATATTTGTTTAGTTGCAATTATTTTTTTAAACAGGTACTAAATCTTGAAAAAGTGACTTCCTCCTTTTGGTTTTCTGTGAAGCATTGTGAGCCAAAGATTCATTTTACTTAAACAAGCAAATGCAAAGTGTCATTGGAAGTTGAATCCTCTGGTTTGAAACTTAATGCTGAGATTTGAAATCTGAACATCCTCAAGGCATATCTTACCCAGTCCTAGTGGTAATTTTTTTTGAAATGTCATCAGTTTATTTTCTACGAACCTGGTTTTCATATCTATACTTCAGCTTCTCTACCATACCAGACTAATCTTTCAGAAGTTCTTTAAAAAGAATCATTTAAACCTTGTTACCCTTCACTGGCTTCATATTCCCAAATCATCAAGTCTAATAAACTCCTTTGTTTAACTTAGAAAATTCTCCACAATTAGACCCTTATCTTAATTAATTTTCATTGCATGGAACAAATTTTTCTAATTTAATTTTCTAATTTAGAAAAATCCTGAACTACTATACTAGCATTTTATTTGAACTTTTTGCACTTCCCTTATGCTCCTTATTATATTAGAACAGGATTTCTCAACCTTGGCATAGTGGACTTTTTTTTTTTTTAAAGATGACTGGTAAGGGGATCTTAACCCTTGACTTGGTGTTGTCAGCACCATGCTCACCCATTGAGCTAACCGGCCATCCCTACATGGGATCTGAACCCGTGGCCTTGGTGTTATCAGCACCACACTCTCCCAAGTGAGCCATGGGCAGGCCCGGCACAGTTGACATTTTGGGCCAGACAGTTCTTTGTTGTGGGGTAGTCCTGTGCATTGTAGGATGTTTAGCAGTATTCCTGGCCTCTACCCATTAGATGCTGGTAGTACTTCTGCAATTGTGACAACCAAAAATATTTTCACACATTGCCAAAAGTCTCCTGGAGGACTGAATTGCCCCTGTTTGAGAACTACTGCATAAGAAAGTGTCATAGTTATGATTGTACAATGTCTTATCTCCCCAACTAAATTCTCTGAGGGCAGGCTCCATGGCTATACTTAGCACAGTGTATGGCAGATGATAAGCTCTCAGATACTGGCCAGTGCCCCCCCAAAAAAAGGTAAGCACTGAGTACCCTGCAATGAATGAATCATTTGTTTTCATTGAAGCATCAAGAAATTATTGTTCCTTCAAGGAATTCCTGAGTGGTCCTTAAAAGGATCCTCCCGCCTCCCCCCCCCCCAAATACCATTGAGTAGGCACTAGAAGCAAGCTTTGTGTTAGTTGACAATGCAAATCAGCTGATTTTCCTCTCCCCTGTTTTGGTGATATATAAATTCCTGTTTTGTTCATGCTCATGTTGCCTGCATTTAGACTACTTGGTTTTAGTGGACAGGGAGTATCGTTTATTTTTAAATTGCATATAATTTATAGAGTTGGTATTCATGTTTATTTAAATTGATAAAATTGTAGTTTCATTTCTTTAAATGAATGCAGCTACAGCATTCACCATGAAACTATTTCTTATTATTATACCATCACGTAAACCTAATAAAAATAATCAAAGCTCTAAAAATATTCCTCAGCTACAGTGCAGCTTTGTTTGCCTTACCAGGCCTCTTATTGCCAAACTTTTCCATTTGGCTGGAAAATAGTTGAAATGTTTAATGGAAGGAACAGCCTTGCTTTTTTTGTTTGTTTTCTTTTGTTTGTTTTCCTCCAGAGGCCATTAAAATTTCTATACTTAAGTTAATTATAGATTTACAATCACAGATCTTTTCATATCCTGAAATTATGTCTAAGGACAAATGTCATCCTTAAATCTGTCTTTATGTATGAGAGTGGAAAATGCTGTTCTACTAAAGCAAGGATACAGGCTGAATGCAATTTTTCCTTATATAGTATAAAACATGTAGAAGTAGAAAGGGCCTGCTGAATGCTCTGTACAATTAGTCTTCATAATATTCTTTAAATGTAGGGGAAAGGGGGCCACATAAAGTTATCTGTTTGCCCCAGACCATTGAAACTGCTAGTTCCCAAGTCTGATTTCAGCTTATACGCTACTATTTGTTTTGCTCACTCCTGGAGTTACAGATAGAGTGTGTAAGGAGGGAACAGGAGACAAGTGCTGATATTGGGTTGGATTTCTTCCCTCCCTAGAAGATAGGCCTTTCTTTCTCTTCTAATCTAAACCTCAGGTGGCAGTGACTCAGATACTAAGTGTCATTGGTTTCATCAGCGAAACCAAATGCTTAGGGAAGACAGTGGCTCCTGATTTGGGTTAGATTTAGATGACATCTTTACTGGGGCAGAGTGGTGTCTGCTCTTTGGTTTCTGGGTTAAACCAGCCAACTTGTAAGTATCTCCTATTAGCATGTCTAGCTTTTGCTTTGTGACATTTTAGAACCTAGTGATGAGGATTTCTATATTGTTAGGAGTAACAAGGCCATGGGTTCGGATCCTAAAAAAAAAAAAAGTGATGAGAGTGTGAAGCAGCTTTGGCAGTAATCACTAGCCATTTCTGAATTTTCTTGGTTTCAGACCACAGAAGAAATTGCTGCTGAATCAAGCTCCTGCTTTCTTTTTACTCTGCATAATATCCTTCTGAGAACCTGTCCATTCTCATGACTTCATGACGTTTCTTTGCCAGTGACTTGCAAACATTATCTCCAGTCTTGATCCTTTCCCAGGTTTTATTTCTAAATACTTACTGGACATTTCCACTTAAGAGCTTCATCTCTTCGAACTCAGCATATCCAAACTCACCTCATCTTACTGCCCTAACTAGAACATGCCAGAACCAGTTTCTGCCTATAATGTCATCATTCTCTTAAGGCCCCCATATTTGCAACTCTGGAGTCATCTTTGTCTCCTTTCTCTGAATGCTACTGTGCTTGGTCAGTACCACACAGTTAGTACTTGTTCTCAGTTTAATGCACACTTGTTTTGTGTGACCTCCAAGGGCAGAACTGAGATCAGTGGGTGGAAGCTCCAGGGAGGCAGATTTGCCTCCATATAAGGAAGAACTTTTTAATACTTTAAGCTGTCTGAATGGAATGGGCTGCCTCCAGAAATATTAGGTTCTCCATCAATAAAGGTGTTTGAGCAGATGCTGCCTAATTGCTAAGACTGTTGAAAGGACTGTTCTGGCATCAGATGGTGTTTTTACAAGATGATTTCTAGAATCTCTCCTAATCCTAAGAGCCAGTGATTCAATAGAAGGTAGCTTTGTCTCCTGCTAGACTCCCTTAGGGCAGGGAAACTATTTTACCCTTTTTTATTTTTCCCACAGCACTTAATTTAGGTGCTGGTCACCTAGCTGCCTAAAGGTGATTATTTGTAGGTTTATGGATTCTTTTCATTTAGTTTCAATATCTAGTTGGATACCATATATTGTAGATTATTTTCCTTTGAAATATCTTTTGCTGTAGTCTTATTTTATAGCTTGATGAATAACAGCCTTCAACCTAACCTTCTAGACCCTAATATCTTCACTTTTCTTCAAATTCCATTCTGTTTATCAGACAGTGCTTGTAAATATTTTCATCGTATTATTCCTTCACTCAAAACCCTTTAACAGCTTCACATTTATCACATTAAATCCAAATACTGGAAGGCTTTCAGTGCCCTCTGTAATCTGGCCCAGCTTGCTTATCCAGCCTTATTTCCCATGACACTTCATGCTCTATGCATGCTAACCTACTCATACTTTCTGTACATAGCCTGCTTGGTCCGTGCTTTTTGCTTTTGATTTGCTCTGGAATGTCTTCCCTTTTTTCTCTTATCTTTCCAGCAAGATGCTTCTCTTCTTTCCTGAAACTGTTCTACCTCTAGTCCTCATTGACTTCTTCTGAACTTACAGAGCATATAGTCATTTATAATATACATGTAATTCAGAACCCCAGCAACAGCATTCTGCAAAGAAAAATCACCAACATATAGGCTAATACTTTAACTTTCCCTAATCCAACTGAAGTTAGATAATCTCTAACAGAACTTTAAGAAATATAGTGTTCAGTATTTATTCCATTTGCATTTCATTTTGTTGGCTTTCCCAATAAGAATGAAAAGCTTCTGGAAGGTAGGGACCATATGTCTTCCATCTCTTCAGTAGCTGTCACAATGTTAAGTACTTTATACTGAGTATGCAGTGCTAAGTATTTTATAAGCCTCTTCTGTGTGCCTGGTTGTTGTAGGTGCTGGGAGGTAGGGTGGATGCAGGAAGGAGAAATAAATTCCCATCCTTGTGGAGCCTGTATTCTAGTACATAGTATGCAGTGGTAACATTTTACATTTCATTTGCATTTTAAGGCTTCCAAAGTGATTGTTCATCTATGCAATCAACTCCTTTGATCCTAACATCTCTGTGTGCTAGGTGAGGATTATAATCCATTAAGTGACCATCCCAAAGTTACACAGTTAATACGTGCAGATTGAGACTCACACCTTGTTTTCCTGAATCCTAGTTTTATTTAGACTTGAGTAATTATGACCAACTCTTTCTTTTTGAAGATTTTATGGTGAATGCTTAAGTAGTTGGGAATCTGTACATTTATTTAAGGAGGTTTATATATAATGGCAAGGAGCAAGATTAGGTAGAGCTACAGTTTTATGCTCTGACAATTGTATATTCTTTGGGAGAAGGCTTATTTTAAATATTTGCTTTCCAAATATGTGTCATTTCTCTTGAATGTGATTGAAGAAAAAATTGGCCTCCACGGAGAAAATGGAAAGCAGAGAAATTGAAAGCTGCTAATAATGTAAATGAAGACACCATAAAGAGACCTTGAACCCAGAGTGCTGTGCTCAGTAAACAGTGGGGGCTGGATGCTGTGATGAACCACATAGTCACTTAATTGCTTAAAAGCCATTGAGGAATGGTAGGAAAAGCCTCAGATTAGGATTCAGAATAATTGTGCTTAGGTTCCTTACCCACTGGTTGATGATGTTTGGCTAGCTTTTTAACTTCTGTGAGTGTCAGTTCCTTCATTCTAAAAATGAGGATCTACATCTGCATGACATACCTCACAGAACTATTTTTTCTCAAAAGAAGAGACTTATGGGGGCTGGCTGGTTAACTCAGTTGGTTAGAGTGTGGTGCTGGTAAAACCAAGGTCCAGGGTTTGATCCCTCTACTGGCCAGCTGCCAAACCCCCATCCCCCAAAAAACAGATTTACAACTATAAGAGATTATTGTTTTTAATTAACATTATATATTTTAATAAGCAAGGTTATTTCCCTTATGGAACTTTGTTTGAAGATCTCTACAACAGTGTGATTTCTGCCTGAGAAGCCAACATTCATTTGAAAAATGGGAGTGTTTGTAAGGTCCTACAAAAGCAGACAGACAAAAAAATTAAAATAAAAAAAGGGAAAAAAACTCACTTTTCCCCAGATTTGATAGAGAGAGAAGACAGCCAGACTTGTGTTTAGGAGAGAGGGATAAAGGCCCTTTGTTTATTTATTTATTTATTCTTCAAGGACCCTTATTAACCTACTATTTTTAGTGCCTTCTACATTTATAATACTGAATTTCATAGGCAAAACATGGTCCCTGCCCTAGGGTGGCTAATTGCCTGTTGACTATTAAATAAATGATTTTAAACCAGTGTGTTAAGTGCTGTGGTAGAGATAAGTTCACAATGTTGTGGAAGCACATACTGGAAATGCTTCTTGGGGAGGTGATACCTTAGCTGGGACTACAGACGTTCTGGAGAGGGGTCAGATTGGAAAGGGAAAGCAACCAAGCAGAATGGATAGCATTATAAAGGCTCAGAAGTGGGAGAAAACATGGCTCTTTTTGGAAAATGCAAGTAGTCTTGGGTTGCTGTAGCATGCTGAGGAAAGGTGTAGCAAGAGATAAAACTGGGGAGTGGTAGGAGATAAAGCCCGGGACTAGATTATGGAAACCCTTGTTTGGACTTTACCCTGAATGCCCTGGGCAGTATTGAATGGTATTAATATCATAATTACATTTGTGTTTGAGATGGATCACTCTGGCTATATGGAGAATGGATGAAGAAAGTGTATTACTGGAATTAGGGGGGACTAGCTAGGATATTATTGCAGTAATCTAGGCAAAGTCTTGATGACCTAATCTTTTTTTATTTTTCAAAAATAATTTTTTCTATTTTTAGTTTTTTGATAACTTAATTTTTATCAATCAGGATGGAAGTAAGGGGCATCTATTCATGAGATATGTGAGATAGATTCTGTGGATTTTGATAACTGATTAAATGTGGGGGAGTAAGTAAGAAGATAATTTAGTTCATGTTTACGGAATCCTTACTATTTTGCAGGTCTGTGCCAAGCACTTCTACATGGATATCCTCATTTATTTTCACTGAAGCCCTTTGGATTTTGTATTGTTGTCCCTATTATACAGATAAGGAAACTGAGGCTCAGAAAGTTTGGTAATTGCTCATAGTTACAGAGCCAGTGAGTGCTGTTGTTCAAATCCCCAGTCTATCTGACTTATCTAAATACCACTCTTATCCACTATGTCATACTGTCTAATAGTTTCCAGATTACTAGCTTAATTAGGTGATTGCTGGTAGTCCTGGATCACAGAGACAGTGGGGATAGGGGATGGGGAGGCAATGTTAGGAAAGATGATGAGTTCTGAAATGTTTTGGACATTGAAATTTGAGGTGCCTTTGGGATATCCAGGTAGAGATTTCTATGTCGAAGCTGGATCTAAAATGCTAATCCCAATAGAATGTGACTAAGGTAGTTAAAGGCTTGGGAGTGGATATGATCACCTACCTGAAGAGTGTATGGTTGTATAGAGAATGAGAAAAGGTGTGACTTTCAGTCCCTTTAATTCTGGACATTCTTTCCCATAACATCTCAAATCTCACTGTACCCCCACCAAAAATGAAAAACCAGATACTGTTCTATATTTGGTTAGTGGTAGAATGAGATTAGCTATATATGGTAACTTAATTCTGCTCAAGTCAGACAGCAGAACTGCTTGTTTAGCAGTACAAGTGAGGTATGGAAAATCCCATGAAGCCATATTACTTAGCTTTTAAGATTGGTAAGTATCTCCAACCCTGGCAGCTGTTAGAGACACTTGTACTATGTTTTCATGTTAACACTGCTTTCAACCTGTAGCATCCATTGTGTATGAAGGAACATGTTTAATAACAGAACTGTGTGGTATCTATTCATGGAAGGTAGTTTGGGAGTTTATTGCATTCCTTGCCTTTCCCCCTGGATTTATAAAGTGTGGTGGATTATATGTAAGTCTGTCTCTGGCCAATATCCAAAATGGAACAGGGCAGCAATTCAGATATCATTTGATGGTGTCATAACATACGGGAGAGTATATATTGGCTGCTTCTAGTCTGCTCCCCCTGGATTTATAAAGTGTGGTGGATTATATGTAAGTCTGTCTCTGGCCAATATCCAAAATAGAACAGGGCAGCAATTCAGATATCATTTGATGGTGTCATAACATACAGGAGAGTATATATTGGCTGCTTCTAGTCTGCTGTAGTCTGCTTCATTTGTGAGTAGAGCATAGACCTGGAGGCTGCCACTTCTCCAGGCCAGGGAATGGAAGGGTTTATTTCAGTCTCATTCTCATTTTTTTCCTTTGATTCTCCTTTAAACAATATTCTCTGGCAAGTTTCTAGGCCCAGAGAGAACAGAGTCTGTACACAGAAAGGAATGGACAGGGATTATATTGTCTTCCTTACTTTGTCTTGTGAATTGTTTATCTTTTTTAGAGGGACGATAGTGTGTTAAGTTGAGGTGTTCTGTCATATCGTCATGTTTGGGGGAATCATGGTTCCTGTGGTCATTTTAGGCAGCATCAAGAGAGTTGAGTTCATTTGGCTTCAGTTACCTGAACTAATTAATGCTTTGATGTAATGGAATCTTTTCAAATCAGGGCTTTGATTGAAATTTCACTGACTTTTTTTTTTTTTTTCCTTTTTGTCTTTTTTCCTGTCCGGCAAGGGATCGCAACCCTCAGTGTCGCGCCCGTACCGGACCGGGACCGGCAACGGGATTGCAACCCTAGGTGTTGCGCCCACACCTTGCTCAGCCAGTGAGCGGGAACTGGTCTGTATGTGGGATCCGAACCCTCGGCGGGAGCGACGCCACGCTCCCAAGTGGCGCGCTGTAGCAGTGCGCCACTGGGCCGGCCCCTCACTGACTGATTTTTATGAGATGGATCACTGTGGTCTCAAGTACTTTATGTAGATGTGTATTGATAACATTTTACACTTACGTGTATAGTATGAACAACTTTCAGAATCCTTGTCCCTCTGGAGTTTTGGAATACTGTACTCTTCAGTTTCATTAACTTCATAAATATTTATTGAACATTTATCTGCCAGGTGGTGGTCTAGATGGTAAAGTATAATAAGGAACAAGTTAGATAAGGTCCTTTCTCTCTTAGAGCTTAATTTCTTTAGGACATTAGACATCGAATGAGGCTAGTTCAGTTAAGTTAGTACTTATGAAATATCTGTAATAAGTTCTTTTGAATATGTCTAGTTTACTTCCCTACTGCATGTTCAGACTCTGCCTATCCTCATTTGAAGCCTGGCTCAAATGGCAGATTCTCCATGATATTTTTATCTGATACACTCTTCCCCTCTGAAATCCCTTGCCACTCTATCAGCAACTTTCTTATGTCACCTTAAAATTTTTTTCTATTTGTTTATAGTTGCTAGTGCTTATGTTAAGTCTCCTCTATTAAACTATAAGTTATTGAGGGCAGGGTAAATATCCTGTTCATTCTGGTTTGGGGCATTCCACATGCAGGCAGCACAGGCAGCAGAATGTTGTGGGAATAAAGCCACAATGAACTTAGAGCCAGAAGAGTTGAATTGAATACTGGTTTCTCGGTTAACTAACTATGTGACCGTAGGCAAGTCATTTAACTTCACTGAAATTAAGTTTTCTTCTTCTAGTAGTGTATTAATTATCCTTCCATTCTTGAATAGTTGTTGGGAGGCAAGCTGAGATTATATATGTTATTATACTTTGTAAATTCTAAATTCCTATACAAGTATTTGGTAGTATCATAGTAAATATTCAATAAGTATTTGAATGAATAAGCATTTGTTTTACTGAACACCTTTTCCTGTGTAGTTCTCTTGCTTAATGAGGTCTTTATGATTTTGCAAATATGCTAGACTGCTTTTCCATCTTATTTTATTATTAAATTGTTCTGTTCCTCAGAATTGGCATTCTTTTCACCCCTAGGAGTATTCTGTTTTTTCTCTGTAGGTGATATGTAATATTAAAATAACAAATGACATTTGATCTGTTTCAACAGGTGATACATTATGGCTGACATGCAAAATCTGGTAGAAAGATTGGAGAGGGCAGTGGGCCGCCTGGAGGCAGTATCCCATACCTCTGACATGTACCGTGGGTATGGAGACAGTCCTTCAAAAGGTAAGCAGTCCACAGCCCAGCAGAATGTTTTGTGTGTCTTGGCCTAAAATTTTTTAATCACAGTGAATTTTCTCCTTTGGAGCTAACTTCCCAAAATACAGTCTAGAAAGTTCATCTGTAATTCATATTGCTGTGAACAGATCAGGGAGGAAGTGACTTTGTGCAGGGAGGCCTGTGGTTAAGTTATTTTAACACAAGAACTTCCTGCTTGTGTGAAATTTCCTGTTCTTTCTTTAGCAGACTGACTTGAGTGTAAGTCAGATAGCAAGTGACATTAAAATTTCCTTTCTCCAAGTGATTGGCAAATTGGCCATTTCATACATACACCAATTGAAACAATGTTAGAGCTAAAAGGAACCTTGGGGGATCATTTGTTTATTTTTATTTGATAGATAAAGAAAATTAAGCTCAGTGAGGAAAAGGGACTTGGGGTCACACAACCAGTTAGTGGTAGTATTGGAACTAGAACCCAGATTTCCTGACTCCTGTTCCAGTATTCTGTTTACTATATTACCTTGCCTCCCCATTTTCACATGGAAGTATATTTTAAAGAAACATCCTTCTAATGCATGACTGATTCTTTGTGGTGTGTCTTTCTTCAGCAGGAGCAGCCCCATATGTGCAAGCATTTGACTCACTGCTTGCCAGTCCTGTGGCAGAATACTTGAAGATCAGTAAAGAGATTGGGGGAGACGTTCAGAGACATGTAAGGATGTTTTGCCTTTTTTCTCCTCTTTGTAGGACTGGTGGATTTCTTCAAATCCCACTCATCCTTAGTTTAAGGATGGTTCCTTCTCCTCTACCTGAGGAGTTCAGTCCAGGCACAGAAATGATTCCTCATATTTTTCTAGGCCCCCTGCTTTTATCACATATTCTCTGTGGGCTTTTATATAGAAAGCTTGCTTAATGCATAAAATATGGCTTTGTTAATCTTTGTAGTGAAGAATATGCTACCAGTCTGATCCCAGCATACTATATAACTAAGCCTAGGGTGGCTTATTCAAAGGAACCATTATCATGACTTAGCATTTATAGCACTGTGCTTTATAGTTATTAGCTATGCTAATGTAGGTTATTTTCACACTTAGCCCACAGCAAAAATATGAAGTAGGTAATGACAGGTGCCTCTCTACCCACCTCCCTTCATGTGCTATCTTCTACATCGTCACCACCACCACCCCACACTCACATATACATTTTGTCTCTCACTTTGGGACTCAAAACTTCTGCTAACCCACAGAATGATCCTTTATAAACAGTAGCCATGTATAGGATCTTCCTTACCTAAACCCTTTAGCAAGACTGTTGCTTAGCCTTTGGAAGATCTATTTTGAGCCTTTCCTATACCATCTGTTGGCAGTGGTGCTAGCTCTAGGGAGTGGGACTGGGACTTCATCAGGGGTGTGGGGGCTTGCATTTTTACTTTATACAGCTCTGTAACATTTGATAAAAAATTTAAGCATTTATCACTTTCATATTTTAAGAATGCAAGCCCAGAAAAAATATTTTCTTTGAATTTTTATATTATAATAGTACGTATAGCCTCATGTCTCTTAAACTCTTTTGCTATGATCCTCAGTAAGAAACAGCGTATTTGTAACTAGATAAAAGTTTCACAAAACAGTGCTTATATTACTTATTCTGCACTCTTTTCTTTTTTGACTTTTTATTTGGAAATAATTTCAAACTGGTGCACTGCACTCATACTTTTGTTCTATTCTGTTTTACTTTATAAAGTGCTGATTATGGCTTATTAAATTGATTTAATTAATTTTCTACTAATGGTTCACGAATCAGCATTTGAGAAATAGATTTGACCTAAAGGAATAAATACATTGAGAATTTTTGGCATAAATTTGCATCTTTGCCCTTACTCCTACCTCCAGTTTTTTTTTTATTGTCTTTTTTGTGACCGGTAAGAGGATCGCAACCCTTGGCTTGGTGTCGTCTGCACCGCGCTCAGCCAGTGAGCACACCGGCCATCCCTATATAGGATCTGAACCCGTGGCGGGAGCACTGCTGCGCTCCCAGCACTGCACTCTCCCGGGTGTGCCACGGGTCGGCCCCCTACCTCCAATTTTTGAGAGAAAAGGTTTTTTTGGTGATGTGAGATAGGAGGAATTTTTCAGCACACATCATATCATGCTGCATGTGTAGTTGTTAACTTGACTTCACCCAAGGCTAGCCTTGATTATCTTCATTTCCAACTCTGGATATGTGTCCTTGACAAGTTCCTACAGGAACAGAAGTATATGTAATTCTGCTATCATTCCCTTGAATCTAGAATATATGAGGAAAACAACATGAAGTGCCCTGGTTGCTACCAGAGTACATGAAAGTGGAGGATTCGGGTTATTCCTTATCAGGACCTCTCCAGTTATAATGTGTCATCTATAGCTGATTCTTCTTCTCGGCAGGCAGAGATGGTCCACACGGGTCTGAAGTTGGAGCGAGCTCTCTTGGTTACAGCTTCTCAGTGCCAGCAGCCAGCAGGCGTAAGTTCACTGCTAGTTGATTTAGTTTTGATTTGACGCTCAGGCCAAATTGAGAGATTTTTGCTAAGCTGTCACAACGTGCTAAAGTATACCTAACAGGCTCATGATAATGTATGTTCACACCAAGTCCTAGAGATAGAGTCAGACTTAAAGTGCCATTATGGGAATGTGCCATTGAGTATTTATTGGTTTTGCCTGCATTTTTTTCTTTCCCCCTGTCATTTTGCTTAGAACTGTAGTTACCCCTGGGACTTTGCTGCTTCTCTCAATAGACAGCTTCTTTTAGCCTCTTGGCTTAGCCCAAATTCATCATAGTGTCCCTAAGCCCTTTAGAGATGGTTCTCTTGTTTCACTGTGGGTGGGATTTAGCATTGCTGATGTGTAGATCCTAAAACTCCTGAAGTACTGCTTCTCCCCTCACTGGTTGGGGGATCTCCCTTTAACTTTACTCCTACCTCAAAATTTTATACAGCAAAGTGTGAAAAGTTGAATTAGAGAAAATTTAGGTTTTTCTTGGGGTGAAAGATTTTTAGTTTTGTTTCTTTTTTATTTGGCTTTCCTAGGCATAGAGGGGTAATAAAGCAAGTCTTCCTACTAATGCTGTATTAAAACACTCACCCCTTGGCATGCCTAAATAATGTAAAAATAGTGCAAGATAACATTAAATATATTAGATTCTAATTCTTAATCTGTGCTGAATGGTTACAGCTTTTTGTCTAAACCTTTTCTCCAAGTCCACACTTTCTACAACAAATTAAGCAGCTGAGACACTGTTACATTTTCCTTGCTTTAGATCAGGGGTTGGCAAAGTGCAGCCTGCAGGCCAATTCTGGCCTGCCACTTATTTTTGTAAATGAAGTGCTTTTGGAACAAATATTTACTGTCAGGTTCTTTACAGAGAAAGTTTGCTGGCTCCTGCTTTAGACTGTTTTCATGCTAAGACATGAGAATTGAGATGTTCAGGAAACTAAGCTTTGGAGGAAAGACGAAAACACAGAAACACAAAATTCATCCATTTTGCTAAGCTGCCTGCTTGAATACCAAACCTCATAGTTGCATTTGATTCATCAGATCTCTACTTAGCAGCTGCTGTATGGCTAGCAATGCATTGAGGGTTATAATGATGATAGAAGAGATCTAAGATAAAGCCTTTGTCTTTGAAGAATTAATGAGAAAGAAAAACATATCTGCATGTGTCTATTAATAGTAAGTGATAAGGTGCCATAATTGGTTATGCTGATAAATTCTGTAGGAGACTGGTGCAGCTGGGGTCAGAGGGCTGTTCTCATGAAGCACGAGGAACATTTGGCTAGGTGGAAAAGAAAGAACGTCATGAGTGAAGGCATAGAAATGAACTAGTATCTCCTCTTAGTGGGACAGAAAAGAGGCAAATAGCTGAAATGGTAGGATTTTGTGGTATAGCTGGCATATGGGTCCTGATCGTGAAGAACCACAAAATCCAGCCTGAGAAGTTGGAACTCTGTGAGGAGAGGGAGACGATGAGCAGTATTTTAGCCATATGAATCAGGGCAGGATTAATACAGTTTATGTGGGTGCTCATTGTGGTCTGTAAAGGATTCTTGCCTTCAGGATCAGGGTTGACCAACATACAAAGCCTTGCTTTTGTAGAAAGACTCTAACTTGGATCTTTTCCTGCATCTTTTTCTAGAATAAGCTTTCTGATTTGTTGGCACCCATCTCAGAGCAGATCCAAGAAGTGATAACCTTTCGGGAGAAGAACCGAGGCAGCAAGTTGTTCAATCACCTGTCAGCTGTCAGCGAAAGTATCCAGGCCCTGGGTTGGGTGGCTATGGTGAGCAGCGCAGTTTCCTGGGCAGGGAAGGGATAGACTGAAAGAGGTAATGAGATAATGGGTGGAGAGGTTCTGAGTCACTGACAGCTTCTGTCTCTCTAGGCTCCCAAGCCTGGCCCCTATGTGAAAGAAATGAATGATGCTGCCATGTTTTATACAAACCGAGTCCTTAAGGAGTACAAAGATGTGTAAGTCCAGCCTTTCCTTGAGGCGTAAAGCACAAACCCAACTGGTTACTTGCTGGAGTAGAACTTTGGGGTGAATTAAGGCTGCCCTTGGCCATTGTGTTGGTTCTGTCTCAGGGCTGCTTTCTTGAGAGCTTGGTGTAGGTACTGTTTCATAGAAGCGGTATTTGCAAAAAGGAAGTGTTTCTGCTTCTGCTTTCCCTCCATGGTTTTAGTCTTCTAATCCTACTCTTCCGGGTTTAGGAGGTTTTTCTGGAGGTAACATGAACTAATGCCCTTTAATTTGCCTGCTTATGCAAGATTTTGTTCTTCTGTTGAGAATTTCTCTCTGCCCAATGACAAAGGATTCAGTAGGACTTACTAGAAAATTACCTTGAGTATTTGTGCAGTCAAAGTGAGAGTAAGGCTGCCCAGCCAATGCCTATTAAGTAAGGGGCATCACTGTATGTCTAACCATGTATGTCTACCAGTCCTAATTGACTTCATTGCTGATTTGAGCTGGAGTGATTGCAGGCAGCAATTATTAAGTTGCATAGCTACCGAAACCCTTCTTTTCTTCTGTCCATCGTCAGTCAACAAACATTTGTTGAGTAACTTCTCTGCAAGGAATAAGCCTTCCCGTGTGTGAAATGTGTCTCAAAACACCGGACTCTTCTGTGATCCTTCCAGCAACCTGGAATTAAGCATGACAGTGTTTCGAATATACCCCATCATCACCCTGTCATTTTACAGCTGAAGAAACTAGGTCTTAGGGAAAATAACCTTAAAGTCTTCCAGCTAAAATGTAAGAAGAGAGGGGATTTGAACCATAGTGCTGTGCTATTTCTATAATTTAATGTGGATTATTTCCTTCTAAAGGAAGTTTTTTATTTTTACTTTTTTGGGGGGAAGGCATATTTTGACACAAGGCACTGTCTTATAAGGCAGTTGAGTTTCTTGGCATCCTAGAGTTGCACAGTGATGTTCAAGAGCTCTCCTCTCTCCCGTGGCATCATACACAGAATGTCTGCTTTTATCAGTTTTATGTATTAGGTTCTACTTTGAAATAATGGTTTTGCTACTTAAAAAATAGTTTGAGAAACACAGCTAGGAGAGATAGGAAGAGATATAGTCCAGAGTCCCTATCTTACTGGAGTTTGGTCTAATTAGGGTAATAGATTAAGTTTAAAAAAAAAGCAGCTCAGTGATGATAGAAAAGCTGCCATTGAGCAGAGCCTAAGAAACACCATAGGTGGAGGATTTGAGCTCACAGGGAGGGGTTCTGGAATTGCAATTGTGATATACCCTGACCACTTGTAATGAGTTCTTTAATTCTCCCAGGGATAAGAAGCATGTGGACTGGGTCAAAGCTTACTTGAGTATATGGACAGAGCTGCAGGCTTACATTAAGGAGTACCATACCACCGGACTGGCTTGGAGCAAAACGGTCAGTGAGTCCTTCCTCCTCCTTTCCCTCCCTTCCTCCCTCCATTTATCCCTGCAGGGTGGGGTCTACAGTTTTCTTAGACTTTAGCACCACTGAGGTCCATGAAGAAATGCTAGTTTTTACAGTGGCGGGCAGAAAGAAAGGGAGGAGAAGGAATGGGAAAAAAAGAAGAGAATAAAGAAAGCAAGGGACAGAGGAGAAGGAATATGTGATTCTATTCAATTTCAGTAAACATGGGTCAGGGACAGTGATTAGTACTGGAGGGGAGATGCAGATAAATGAGTTATACTATTCTAGCCCTCAAAGAACTTAAAAATATAGATACAAAAAACACAGTACAACTCACCAAGCTAAATGCTATAATAAAGATACAGACTACAGAGTATGAGGAAGAGAAGAGTGATTCTCACTGGGAGAGATTTTGCTTTGAAGTGGTGTACTCTGATCTGAGACTTGAAAGAAGTGGGAGAAATGGGGATACTAACAAAAGGCACAGCATAAATAAAGTAAATGCAGAGTGAATGTAGAGAGATTGGTCATCTCTGGCTTCAGTAAGGGGAGATGGTTAGAGATTTTTAGGAGAGAAGGCTGGAAAGGAAGGTAGGCTGAGACTTGTGAACTCAGTATTTGAGCAAGGGAGTGATAGCGATGAGATTTGTCTTTAAAAAAGAGCTTCAGTGTATAGGTTAGGGATAAGGGCTCATGCTGAAATAATGGAAATGGCCATTGTGCTAGGGTCTGGTAGAAAAGAATTTGCAGGCAATAGCAGCAAGGTAAGACTTAAGGGGGTGAGGGTGTTGGAAGCCTCACACAAGATTGAATAGTCAAGCTTGGATGGTAACACCTTTCACTGAAACAGGGACATGGGAATGATTGTACAAGTAGGCGAGCAGGCAGGAGGTGATGACTTCAGTTTTGAACTTGTTGAGTCTGAGTTGTTGGTAACACACTAAAGAAGCTGTCAAATAGATTTTTGGAAATAAGGATTTAGAGCTGGAATCAGGTGAGGCCAAAGGAAAAATGTGAAGGTTGAGAAATGGAGCTGACAGTTGGATCCTTGGGAAATTGTGAGAAGGAATAAAGCCAACTTGGGGATGGGTAGGGAGCATTAATCATGGCCTCAGCAGTTATAGTGGGGACTCCATGTACACTGGACATGTAGGGCCCTCCTGGGAATGGTACAGAGGGTGGCTGTATTATCCGCACTTATTGTTACAGGGGCCTTTGGCAAAAGAACTGAGTGGATTGCCATCTGGACCCTCTGCTGGATCGGGTCCTCCTCCCCCGCCACCAGGCCCACCTCCCCCACCAGTCCCCACCAGCTCAGGCTCTGATGAGTCTGCCTCACGCTCAGCACTATTTGCACAGATTAATCAGGGGGAGAGCATCACACATGGTAAGTGATTACTTTGGCATGAACAGTTGATACAGCACAACAGCAGGTCTGCAAACAAGAAC
>NW_007728159.1:74620-75271 GCF_000696425.1 Galeopterus variegatus | reverse complement strand
TAGCCCCCTTCTAGGAATCTACTCATAAAAATGTCTAAAATAAAGAAGTTTTATACAGTATTATTTATAGTAGCTAAAAATGGCATAACCAGCTAAGTATCCAGCAGTAAGGAAATGGTTAGTTAACTATTCCTCTTGGTGGAATATTATGACCATGTAATGTTTAAGAAAAAAATCTGTTTAAACTACAACCGCTTTTACTCATGCCATTTTCTCGCCATGTGATACCCTCTGTTGCCATGGGACTCTGTAGAGAGTTCTCACCCAGAAGGCCCTCACCAGATGCATCCCCTGGACCATAGACTTTCCAGCCTTCAAAATTGTTCTGCTACCACACTGCTGGTTTTAAGGTCCAGATCACCAATACTCCTTGTCATTGCAAGTCTACAATTTACCCGAGGCTGTCCCAAACTATTCCAGCCTACAAAACCACCACATTTCTTGGTCCTGGTCGAGAAAAAGTTAAAAGACAATGATGTGATATGCCGAAAACCAAGCCACTGTTAAGCATGACATCAGTTTAAAAATGCAAAATTTTATTTCTCTCTTGAACTGAATGAGCAAAAAACAACAAAAGAACCCCAAAAAACTACAACTGCAAGGAGTGGTAGAGCTAAAAAGGCCATTCAGCATCCGTTATAGTCAACACAG
>NW_007728159.1:61058-73158 GCF_000696425.1 Galeopterus variegatus | reverse complement strand
ATATACAAGTGTGTCAACACAACATTGCAAGTCAAGGGCAAAATTAACTCCATTACAGTAGGTGAGTATTTGTCACTGTCTAGGCAGGCTCTGTCCTAGAGCCTGAGAGGGCTGGAACCATTTTACCTGCCCTATATTACTTTCCTTTAAAGTTATAGTATCGTCCTCTGTTCCCTTTCTTCTAGACAACTGTAAGAAACTTGGTCTCGTATTTGATGACGTGGTGGGCATTGTGGAGATAATCAATAGCAGGGATGTCAAAGTTCAGGTAACTTGATATTTTGTCTCCTTATTTTGGTCCCCAAGGTATTAATTGAAAGAGATACAGCAGACCCACAGGTGTTGCTTTTGTGGGAATCTGATTCTACAAAGTGTGTAAGTTGAGCTGCTTTGGATGTGTCAGAAAAGGAGTCGGCTCAAGAGAGCTCTTTCCAGCACCCATCCCAGCCTGCTCCTAGTATCCAGTATCTGTTGAGCACCTGTGAGCTTTTCTTATAGTTGCTGAATCATGTGAAACAGTGAAAGCTTTTCCCCGCAACTTACCATTGTCCTTCCCAACTGATGGGACTGTTTTCTTGGTTTACTTTGCAGGTAATGGGTAAAGTGCCAACCATTTCCATCAACAAAACAGATGGCTGCCATGTTTACCTGAGCAAGAATTCTCTGGATTGTGAGATAGTCAGTGCCAAATCTTCTGAGATGAATGTCCTCATTCCTACAGAAGGCGGTGACTTTGTAAGTTTCTTGATCCCTTCAGTAGTATGATGTTAAAAACAAAAGGGATTGAAGACTTCTTGCATTGGAGAGAGCTGTTTGACATTCTGAACTGAATAGGTAAACCCAACAAGCACACAGAAGCGAGGTAGTCTGATGTAGTAAGCACCAGAGGGTGGTTTCTGCCTTTCTTACGTTGAGCTCTTGGTAGCAAAAAAAAAAATGGGAATGAATCAAAGCACCTGCTGGGCTAGTGCTATAACACCGTACATATTCTCATCTATACCTCATAGATTTAACAGTCTGTCCAAGATCACAGATCACAGAACAGTGAACGGTAGAACACAGCGTGGCCTGGTGGTTCAGTTTGTCTCTCACTACGTCCTGCCTTGCTCTTAAGTCTTAAGTGGAAGCAAGCTTTGGGAGAAAAATGTGATTTAGCCCCAGCTCATTCTTTAGCTCAGATTTAAACCTATTGTCTCTTCTTTATTTGTAGAATGAGTTCCCAGTCCCTGAGCAGTTCAAGACCTTATGGAATGGGCAGAAGTTGGTCACCACAGTGACAGAAATTGCTGGATAAGCGAAGTGCCACTGGGTTCTTTGCCCTCTCCCTTCACACCATGGGATAAATCTGTATCAAGACGGTTTTTTTCTAGATTTCCTCTACCTTTCTGCTCTTAAATTGCTTCTCTACTCTGAGAAGCACAGCTACCTGCCTTCACTGAAATATACCTCAGGCTGAGATTTGGGGTGGGATAGCAGGTCACTTGATCTTCTGCAGGAAGGTTCAGTTTTTCCATATCAGCTCAACTACACCACCAGTCCATTCTTAAGGACTGGTGCATTTTAGCTTTCAGCTTTTGGGGGTTATTCTACCAACAGTCCTTTGGGAAGAATAAAACAGTCCTGGGAATTAACAGATCAGACTGTTCGTACTAATCTTTTTCAAACAATGAGCATGAGGGTAGCAGAAGCTGGTGTGATTTCAGATGGTTCTCCTAACTAAACTAATTTTTCACTGTTGATAAGTGAGATGAGGGTTGCACTGGACCAAATACTGAGGTTTAGCCATCTAGCATTCCAAGCAGAATTGTTTCCTATAAGCATTCCTTTCATTCTGCATTCCATCCTGGGTCTGCCTAAACCATGAGGTCGGCAGCAGCTTCCACAGCAGTGCCCTTCATTCAGGGCAGTTAAAGGAGTCTTCAACCCTTTCTTTGGGATCCCTTCCCAGCACCTTCCTACAGAGATGACTTTAAAAGAAAGGGAAATATAAAAAGGGATTTTTTTTTACCCAACACACCATTCCAAGGAATGTGGAATTCTTTCCTCTTTCTCTGCCAGTGCCTGTCATCCTTCTTCATTGCCTCCTTTTCCTTGGTCATGCTCAACAGCTTATGGTTCTGTCTAGTCACCTAAACAGAGGATTAAAACCTCCACTGCAGGCTGGTTTTAGGTCTTGGTTTATGTAAGAATCTTGCACAGCACTGCTAATGTAAATTTCAGTTTTTTCCCTGTAGGACAAACACTTTTCAAATATGCAACTTTTTTTGGTGGGAAGAGAGACTGTCCTGTGACTTATACCCATTTCCTGAGGCCTGTGGAAATAAACCTTTATGTACTTAAAATTATAGAGAAAATAGAATAAAGTTAATACCAAACTTGCTTAGTTATTTACCTATGATATTTACTGTACAGAGATGTAAAAATATTGAAAGGAAAAATGACACCAAGGATAAGAAACTACTCTTTATTTTAGACAACCTCATAAAATTATTTTCACACACCCCCCGACACCAAGGATAAGAAACTACTCTTTATTTTAGACAACCTCATAAAATTATTTTCACACACACCCCCCTCCCCACACACACACTTCTTGCCCTTAATCTCATCTTGTAGTTGATTAAGGCTTGAGAGAGCAAAAGGAAAAAATCATAAAGGGTAAACTTTACAGCACTAACAAGTTTCTTTCATCAAAGCATAGCTAATCATTTCTCTAGACTGGCAGTCTACAGAACAGTCTTCCAAAAAGTGCTGATAAGTTTTCACAGGTTGGGGGCTAAGACTTCCATGCTCAAATATTGTAGGAAATGGTAAAGTTAGTTTTTCTTACTATAACAGCAATTCTTAATGTCCTTAGATATCCTAATGTGGATTGATCTCCCGGAGGAGTAAGGAAGTATGCGATATTCTCCAAGCTTTTTCTTTTTTTGGGGGGTGGGGTGGCGGGTTGGCTGGCCCTCTCCAGCCTTTTTGAGTAAAAAATCCTTTTTGTACAAAACACATCAGAAACAGTTTAGAGAGTGCTGGTAAATACGGTTTTGGGGAATGGAAGTTAGAAAGCCTGATCTCTTCACAGTGTTCCTCCCACTTTTTGCAGTAACTCCAGCATCCAGACCACTAGTAATATTAAGAAAGGGCAGGTTAGTCAAGGATGGAACGGAAAGAATTAGCTGCCTCATTTTTCACTTCCACTCCTACATTTTCTTCACCCACCCCCTCACTCTAAGTTACACAAGATGTACATTTCCTCTTAAGCAATCCAGTTGGGTGCAACTTCCTCCTTTTGTGCCAGAGCAACTAGTTCATTACTGCCCGAGGAGATAAAATAGGTGCTGCAGAGACAAGATGGTAGGCCAGTGGAATTTATCCAATGATTGCTAAGACAGCACACAAAGCAACATACTTAGGAAGGTAGTCTTAGGAAATTACGTGGAAGCATTATCCAAGCTATACTTTTCCAAGCACTAGCTAAATTTCTACCAGCAAAACAAAGTATTTACAGGAGTAACTCAGGCCTGGGCACTAGCCTTCTCTACTTGAAATCTGGCTAGACTTTCCTGAGAAAGGTGTTGGTGCTTAGAATCTATCTCATTGCTTTAGTTTGTTCAGCTTCCTCTGGGCCTGGGCACAGTTCTGCAATGATCTGCAGCAGACTCTCTTTCCTAAGACTTAGCTTGACCACTTCAAAAGATTGTAAAACAATCCCATGGTTATTAACTAATTAAACTTGCATTCAACACCATATGGTGATAGGAGGCGGTAAAGGATGAGAACAAAGGATAAGATTCACATCTTAGATCTTTCCAAGTAGGGCATGTTAGATGATGACAGGAGAGAAGGATTAGTTGCAAGCTGTATCTGAGCTCAGGCTTGGGCATGAAGGAAACTGTCCCATGGGTTTGGAAGAGTCAGGCTCCCTGAGCTCTGTTGCAACTGCAGGGGTTTCATTCAAGGAAGGGTATGATGTGGGCATAAAACCATTGTTCAGACAGTTGAAGATGGTCTCCTTCTGTCGCCAGAAACACTAGTTGTCCTGCTTTGTCCATTTCCTTTAGTCCCAGACGATCCTGCATAGAGAGAGGCCATACTTAATCAAGGGACTTAATGAAAAGTTTTAGAGTAAAACAGTAATATAACAGAACGTTAATGAGATATATTCGCAAAATGCAATTTACCCCAAGTATTAAAATTGAGGTATATTGTTGAAAATGCCAAAAAGGATGCTTCCTTCCAGTTTTTTCTAAGCATTAAAAATGTCTATACAATTGAGAATGTTCTGTACAGAGTTTTATGTTCTGCTTTCTGAAAAGCTTCCCAGAGCTGGAGGACTATCTATGGATGGGCTAACCATGGACAAAACTGCTTCAAAACGTCATAGTTAAGTAAGACTGAACCCAAGACAGGAGAACATTAGCTAGATAATTTAAAACACAACACTTAGATAACAAACTTGGGACACTTTCATATCCTACAGTTGAAAATGTCATTACCCATAGCCTGGGTGCTGCAGAACAACCTCTGGTTGGGAAGATGAGCACTTATGACAGCGCCAGAGAGTGCTTCTGCTGCGGCTACCATTGGTTTGAGTTTCACAATAAGGAAGTTCATAATTGTAATTTCTAAAACTCTTTTATCAGACCCTAGCTTTTTTTTTCTTGTCTCACCCAAGGTGAGACACTAAATGCAAGAGAAAAGCCAAGAGATAAATGGTCTCTGAAATGACTTGGAATTCTAGTAGAAGGTGATTGGTTCAGATGTAGCATTTGTGCATTTTTCAGAAAGTCTGTCTCCAACATAAAGTCCCCAGAGTGTGGAAAGCCCCAGAACTGTGGTAAAATATTGCAACTTCTGCTTGAGAAACAGGACCTACTGCTAAACAAAATCCACAACTGTAGTCCCATTCAGTCCTGCAGGAGGAGCTCCCCTTGTCAGTGCCTAATTTAAAAATAGGACTTCTGTATCTATTAATGTTTTAAAGTAACACCCCTCTCTTCTCTTTTCATTACACACAGGGGTTTCTTGGATTTGTAGCAGACTGTACCTTAGCAAAAGAAGCTGATTCTAAACATTTTTATCAAAAGGTAGATGTTAGAGATGATGTTGCTCTTATTCTTGCTTGAAAACCATGAGGTACAGGTCCTTGTACCTTCAGGATGTAGCAGATTTCTTTAAACCAGTGCTTGATAAGTTAATGCAAAAATCAACAAATCAACATCCTAACAAGCCTTCCCCATATTAGACATGAGTCAGATGCCTCAAGAGCACTTGGTGCTCTAAGGTGTACAAGGCAGAGCTCTAGCACCAAAGAACGTAGCAGCTTCAGGAATCTGAAAAAGACAGCACCAGCATCCCAAGACAGAAACACCCTGCAGTTACCTGTGTGTACAGAGTGGTCTCCTGTAAAGGAATGGTTTCCTTGGCTTGGCCACTTCTGTAAAATCCAAACCACTGTAGGAGAACAGGAAGAAATAAGGTCAAATTAGACCTCAGGACACACACTGGCTAGTAACTAAGACTGCCAACAAACTGAACATGAGACTATAGCAAGGAGAAAAAATGGACAGGGCATGTCTTAAGTCCTTTCTTTTTAATAGTGGATCCTGAGTGATGAGTTAATCTTTCCAAAGAGCTTTCCACTTCCCCAGAATTTCTGCTTCCAACATTTACTGAACACTTACCCTGTGAAAATCCCTGTGCTGAACTCTAGACATTCAAGGATGGGTATATAATCCCTGTTTCCAAGAAGCTCCCAGTCTAGTGAAGCACAGAAACAATTCGTTGTTTAGCACAGGGGTCAGCAAACTTTTGTAATGGCCAGATAGAAAATATTTTAGGCTTTAAGAGACATGTGGTTTCAACTATTCACTGCTGCCACTGTAACAAAAACAGCCACAGACAATATGTAAAAAAAAGGAGTATGACTGTTCTAATGAAACTTTATTTATGGACATTGAAATTTGAATTTCATATAGTTTTCATGTCATAAAATATTCTTTTGATTTTTTTCAGCCATTTAAAAATGTAAAAACCATTCTTAGCTCATGGGCCATACAAAAACAGATGGCAGGCTGGATTTGGCCTGTGTCGTGTAGTCTGCCAACCCCTGGTGGTTTGACATAATGTGATGAGTGCTGTAATAGAGGCTGATGATTGTACAAAAGGGAGCAAATTCTGCTTGGAATAAGGATGGCATCCTGGAGAAAATGTCATTTAAGTTTTGGCCTTGACAGATGAATAGTTTTCTCAGGTGGAGAAGCCAAGGAAGGGCATTCTAGAGATGGAAAAGCATGAACCAAGGCATGCAAGAGAAAAAGCACATGCCAAGTTTGGGGCATTATAAGTAGTAAAATACGGCCCGATCAAAGAGTGTATGAAGTGGGTAGTGAAGGGAGATTAGGCTGCAAAGATAGGTCAAAGCCAGATCAAGGAAGACTTTGAATGCTAAGCTTAGGAATTTGGACTTTGGGCTAGTGGTTCTGAAACTTTTTGGGTCTTAGAGCTCTGAAAATCTGATTAAAATTATAGACCCTTCCCCCAGGGTATGCAATTATGTAATTGTGTGTACAACTGTAGGGGTGGCGGTAGAGGGTTACAACCCTCAGTGTCCCATTTATGCACCTTAGGTGAAAAACCCCTGCTCTACACAAAGGTTGGTGGAAGGAACTGAAGGTTTATTCCCAGCAGACAGCTGTATTTTAATGCAGTTTACTCCTACAGTCTCCTGGCATGTTGTGGCCTAAGTAGTGACTCACCTCAGAATCCACAGGGTCCACAATGGAATCATTGAGGAATTTCACCATCACAAACTTCTTCAGGGCCATCAGGTTTTTCTTGTAGGACTCGTTGACACTCTGGAAGCAGGGCCAGCAGCACCTCAGGGTCATTACCATCAGGTTCCAGCAGGGGGATTAAAGCCTTTCAGTGTTCTGGTCTCCCTGACCCTGGACTACCACGTTTCCTCCCCATGGATATGGCTGCTTTTCCAGCTTCCTGCCTAGAATTTACCTTATACAGCCTTTTCTTATCATCCTAACTGATTGATATGCCACCAACCGTAACATGCAGGTGCAACCATAAATCTGTCACCACACTCCATAGGCATGTATCACATAGGCTAAAGGCTTCTAGTCAGAGAAAGCCAAGGCAAAATAAAAAACTGCAAATTCTGGGTGGTTCTGCTATACTATTCTATGCTGTTTTGTTACCTCCAAACAAACCAAAAACAAACAAAACTCCAGATGAGCCTAATATAAATTGAGCTGTCTAGTCTACCAGAATCTTGCAAACTGCTTGTGTCCAGGACACACTCAGTGCACATGTCCAGGACACACTCAGTGCCCTCTGCAGTCTTTCTTCTAGGTAAATCTCCTGAGAAAATCTGCCCCTAAGGGGATGCACCAGGAAGGCTTCCCTCTTTAAGACAACAGCTGTGACCTTCCACTTAGCCCAGCCAGCTTATCCTGCTGCATCAACACTAGGAAATGGAAAGGACTTAAGGGAAGAAATCCAAATGAATTTCAACCTCCCTAAAAGGAACTGAATCTCATAAGCAGTGCCTCCCAAAAAACAGAACTTGTTTCCTAGGTTCTGCCCAGGATAGTTTGGGGAAAATGCCTGCTGATTTGTTTATGATGCCCTGATAGAAAATGAAAGCATAACTATGGGAGCCTGATTTTTGTGCTTACCCTCTCCTGATTTATATCTGCCAAGAAGATGCTGTGGTTTCGATATACATCCTCCTTTATGGGGTCATGCCAGTACTCTGCTTGTACCAGGCTGCAGGAAGAAAATGAAATGAAGGTGACCAACCTGCATGTCAGTCAGCATGCATGGGGCATGCCCCCATGCACAGGCCAAACACCAAAGCCACCAAGTCCTTA
Source organism: Galeopterus variegatus (assembly GCF_000696425.1). Lineage (NCBI taxonomy): Eukaryota > Metazoa > Chordata > Mammalia > Dermoptera > Cynocephalidae > Galeopterus > Galeopterus variegatus. The sequence goes on along the minus strand of NW_007728159.1, from coordinate 65,278 downwards.
CCCTCTAATAGGGAAGACAAGACTTCCACCTACAAAACAGTTCATCAGGATACCTTGTTCAGACAAGGACGGGCTATTCAGCATAGTACACGAAGTCCAAAAGATTTAGCAAAAGGATTCATCAATATTTGGTTCCTCTATGGCAATGAGCTTTATCACACTCATCATGCCTGGTCATGGTGGCACATGCTGTCCCCTCCCACAACCCCACCTCCCTGACTCTCCTTTGCTTCTTTCACATCCTGCAAGACTCAGCTCAAACATCACCACTTCTAACTCTTCTTTTTCACCCAATGATCTATCTCTTCATCCATCTTGCCATCCTCAGACTGGTTGGAGGTCTAAGCTCTCAATCACAAAACATTTCTCCTACTGTTGAGTCTTTATACCAGTTTTCAGTATTCTGGTATGTCATGCCATTTTCAAGTACAAAGGGCAGGTATTTGGTTGTTACAGTACTACTATTTCAGACACAAGTCAACAGTTCTGTTCACACTTACCTTCTATCCATTCTCTCTCCATTTTCCTTCCCCTTGCAACCTCCCCACCCCCAACTGACACCTTTACCACAAGGACTCCTGGGGAAAGGGAGGAATTAGAACATGGGTAGGGCTCTCTATCCCAGGTTTGCATGAATAGAAATAGAAATTTCTACAACAGGCGCTCCCCAGCCAGAGGGGAAGAGCTGACCAGAGGCAGTGATCCTGAAAGCTCCCCTCAGCAGAGAACGATGGCTTTAGCCCAATGGAACCAGTTACATCAGAGAAGATGGCAGCTCTCATGCCCAGGAGCAGATAAGACAGAGTAAAGAAAGCAGCAGTCAGAGTGACATTCTATAATGTATTTGAAACCTTTTAAATGTTTAGTCTTACTTATTTTTAATAATTTGATGAACTCTGAACATTTATAAAATACCACTATTAGTACTGGTCTTGTCGTTGTGTTTTAGTATTGCTATCGCTTACATGTGAGAGTGCTGATATATCTGTCTCTCCCCTACAGGACTATAAGCTCCTTGGCGTATAGTAGATGCTTGGTAGTAAGGGTGTACTGAATGAAATGGATAGATATAGGTATATCAGACAAGCTATGAGAGAATTTGGCACTGAAAGGGGGGGTGGGATTTAGAAATATGAGGAGAAGGGAGGACTATAAGCTCCTTGGCGTATAGTAGATGCTTGGTAGTAAGGGTGTACTGAATGAAATGGATGGATATAGGTATATCAGACAAGCTATGAGAGAATTTGGCACTGAAAGGGGGGTGGGATTTAGAAATATGAGGAGAAGGGAGTGCAGTATAGTTAGAACAAGGAAGAAGCTTCAAGAGTGGGTTGGGGGCTGGCCAGTTAGCTCACTTGGTTAGAGTGTGGTGCTGGTAACACCCAGGTCAAGGGTTTGGATCCCTCTACCAGCCAACTGCCAAAAAAAAAAAAAGGTGGGTGGGCAAGTGTCAGATGCTGAGAAGTCAGGAGCACTGAGCACACACAGCTTTCAGAGGTGGCCCATCAAAGCTTATTCAAAACACTGAAAGGGAATGAATACACAGGTCTTTGGGTTCTGCCGGGTCAGGTTCCCGGTGACCCCGAATTGTAGTCAGGAGGCCTGATGGCTGCAGATGAAAGAAAGAATGAAGGCCATAGTCATAGGTCACCTTTTTCTGTGAAAAGGAAACAGAGCTAAGCGGCAACAGGGAGAAATGGAGGATGTTTTGTTTTGTAAGAAGCCCACTGCACACAGGACAGCCAAGGTGAAGGACTGAGGATGAACAGAGGCTGGAGGAGCTGCAGGAGGTGAGTGCTGGGCAGGGTGAGGTTCCTCAGGAGGCAGACACAGAAGAAACAGTTTTGTACTATCATCATCATCTTTTTACCACTGAAGGGTCAGATTCAAGAGGCTAAGCTACACAGTCAGATATAGTAAGGGTGAGATAAGAGCCTAAACCTGTCAGAGTCCACACTCTTGCCAACACACTGAAGGCATAAGAAAGGACAGGTCCCAGGACCCAACTTCCCAACCACCAGGCCACAGACAGTGAGACAAGCCAGTACCACCTTTACTGCCTTCTCTAGCCATTGTGACTTAGAGATAATAAGAGTGACACTTGTATAGCACTTATGTACCAGGCCTTTTCTAAGCACTTTGCATATATTAACCTATTTAATCCTTATAAGAATTAGATGAGCTAGATATTATCATTATTCTCATGTTTACAAATGAAGCAACAATACCTAGAATGATGAAGTAGCTTACCCAAGGTCATACTGCTTGTAAGTATAGAGTCAGAACATGGACACAGATGGTTAGCTCCAGAAGCCATGCTCTTAACCACTGTACCATACTGTCTGTGTTGTATATGGGATGTAGACAACCCAGCTTTGTGTCAGACAGATCTGGGTTGGAATCATAGGTATTTACCTTTCTGAGCCTGTGTTATAAAAATTAAACAAGATATGTAAAGATCTAGTCCTATCCACTCATGGTACAAATTCAATGAAAGACAGTGATATTAGCTCTGTCATTATTTTGTTCCTCCTCTCCCTCACTCTGGGTCCAGCTGCCTGTACAGTTTTCATAAGGAAAAGCAGCCTCCAGTCCAAAAAATTGAAACAGAGGCCATTCTCCCAAACTCATTCTATAAGGCCAGCATCACCATGATACCAAAACCAGACAAAGATACAACAAAAAGGATACCACAGGCCAATATCTTTGATGAACATAAATGCAAAAATCCTCAAAAAAATATTAGCCATCAGAATACAGCAACACATCAAAAATACCATGATCAAGTGGGATTCATCCCAGGGATGCAAGGATGGGTCAATATATGCAAGTCCATAAATGTGATACACATCAACAAAATCAAGGACAAAAACCACATAGATTATCTCAACATGCAGAAAAGGCACTTGACAAAATTAAACATCACTTAATGATAAAGACTCTCAGCAAATTAAGTATAGAAGAAAAATATGTCAGCACAATAAAAACCATATATGACAAACCCACTGCCAATATCCTGAATGGGGTAAAGCTGAAAGCCTTTCCCTTAAGAACAGGAACAAGACAAGGATGCCCACTCTCACCACCCCTATTTAACATAGTATTGGAAGTACTAGCAGAGCAATCAGGCAAGAGAAAGAAATAAAGACAAAGTCAAAATGTACCTGTTTGCAGATGACATGTTCCCATATATAGAAAAACCTGAAGACTCTACCAAAAAACTCTTAGAGCTAATAAACAATCTGAGTAAAGTTGCAGGATAAAAAACTAACATACAAAAATCAGTAGAGTTTTTATACTTCAACAGTGACCTAGCAGAAAAAGAAATGAAGCCCATTTATAATAGTCACCAAAAAAATAAAATACCTAGAAATAAATGTAACCAAGGAGGTGAAATATCTCTACAACGAGAACTATAAATCACTGCTGAAAGAAATTAAAGAGGATACAACAAGATGGAAAGATATTTCATGCTCTTGGATTGGAAGAATTAACATTGTGATAATGTCCATACTACCCAAAGCAATCTACAGATTCAATGCAATCCCCATCAAAATACTAATGACATTCTTCACACAAATAGAAAAAACAACCCTAACATTCATACGGAACAACAAAAGACCCCAAGTAGCCAAAGCAATCCTGAGTAAAAAAACATAAAGCTGAGGCATTTCACTTCCTGACTTCAAGTTATATTACAAAGCTATAGTAACCAAAATAGCATGGCACTGGCATAAAAACAGATACTCGGACCAATGGAACAGAATAGAGAACCCAGAAATCCGCCTATATATTTACTGTCAACTGATCTTCGACAAAGGCAACAAGAATACTGGGAAAAAGATTGCCTCTTCAATAAAAAGGCAAAAAAAAAAAGCCTCTTCAATGGTGCTGGGAAAACTAGACATCCATATGTAGAAGGATAAACTAGACCCATACCTCTCACCATATACCAAAATCAACTCAAAATGGATTAAAGATTTAAATATAAGACCTGAAACTTTAACACTTCTAAAAGAAAACACAGGGGAAACACTTCAGGAAGTAGGACTAGGCAAAGACTTTATAAATAGGACCCCAAAAGTACAGGCAACAAAAGAAAAAAAATAAAACAAATGGGATTATATCAAACTAAAAAGCTTCTGCACAGCAAAAGAAACAATTAACAGAGCTAAAAGACAACCAACAGAGTGGGAGAAAATATTTGCAAAATATACATC
>NW_007728159.1:31249-60134 GCF_000696425.1 Galeopterus variegatus | reverse complement strand
CAAGCAACTTTACAAGAAAAAAACAAGCAACCCAATTAAAAAATGGGCAAAAGACCTAAGTAGACATTTCTCCAAGAAAAAAAAACAAATGGCCAACAGACACATGAAAAAATACACAGTATAACTAAACATCAGGAAGATGCAAATCAAAACCACACTGAGATATCATCTCACCCCAATTAGACAGGCTAGTATCAAAAAGAGAATAACAGATGCTGGAGAGGATGTGGAGAAAGGGGAACCCTCCTACACTATTGGTGGGAAGGGAAATTAGTGCAGCCATTATGGAATACAGTGTGGTGGTTCCTCAACCAACTATAGGTAGAACTGCCATAAGATCCAGCAATCTCACTGCTGGGTATACATGCAAAGGAATGGAAATTATTATGTCAAAGGGACACCTGCACTCCCATGTTTATCACAGCTCTATTTACAATAGCCAAAAGTTGGAACCAACCTAAATGTCCATCAATGGATGACTAGATAAGGATGTGGTTTATATACTCAATGGAATACTACTCTGCCATAAAAAAGAATGAAATTCTGCCATTCACAGCAACATGGAAGAACTTAGAGAAAATTTTGTTAAGTGAAATAAGCCAGGCACAGAAAGAGAAATACCACATGTCCTCACTCATAAGTGGGAGCTAAAAATAAATAAATAAATAAAAAGAAAAAGAAAGAAAGATACAACAATCATAACAATATATTGAACCTTTAAAAGGAGGGATCAGAACTGAGGTCACCAGAGGTGGGAAATGGGGAGGGGGAAGGTTAGCAAGAAATTGGTAAAGGGCCACAAAAAGTGACTACATTGTATAATGTTAAATATATGAATTATCCTGATTTGAGCATCACATATTGCACAGAGGTGTTGATATTCAACATGGTACCCTGCAGATATGTACAATCAAATATGTTTCAATTTTTTAAAAAAAAAGAAAAGAAAAGAAAAGAAATGCTGCTCCAGGGCCCAGCCTGAGAGAGATAGAGCCTGAAGGAGAGCAGACGCAGAAGATGTGTCGAGGTCATGTCAAACCCTCTAAGGGAATTCGAATCCCAAGATGGAATTTGACAAACTAATTCTAAAATTCAGATGAAACAATAAAAGTCCAAGAACAGCCAACACTTGAAGAGTTAAATAAAAGTTGCAATAGTAAATAAAACACTGTGGTAATAGGGTAAAGAAAGACAAATAAGTCAGTGGAAAAGAACAGCCTAGAAACAGACTCAAGCACAGAACATTCCAGATAAATAAAAAGCACAAGAATGAAAATAAAACTTTTTTTTTTTTTTTTTAAAAGATGACCGGTAAGGGGATCTCAACCTTTGGCTTGGTGTTGTCAGCACCACGCTCAGCCAGTGAGCAAACCGGCCATCCCTATATAGGATCTGAACCCAGGGCCTTGGTGTTATCAGCACCGCACTCCACCAAGTGAGCCACGGGCCGGCCTGAAAATAAAACTTTTAAAAAATTAGAGAAAAATATGGGATAGGAGAATAGCTTTATGCATCAATCATAAAGACAATAAATTCAACTGAATCCCAATTAGAAGCAGCTATACCAGATGAAGGTTGTATAACACTTGAATGGAATTAATGCCACTGAACTGTACACTTAAAAATGGCTAAAATGACTTTAACACAACTTAAAAAAATTAATAATAATATACTAAAAAACAATGAATTATACACTTTAAATGGATGAACTGCATGGTATGTGAATTATATCTCAATAAAGCTGTTAAAAAACTAACAAACCTGCTGTACCAAAAAAGACACCATAAACAAAATTAAAATATACACCACAGACTGGCAGAAGGTAAGTGAACATATCTAACAAAGAAAGTCTTAATGCTAAAGGGGCCGGCCCGGTGGCGCACTGCGCTAGTGCGCCGCTTGGGAAGTGTGGCGGCGCTCCCGCCGAGGGTTCGGATCCCACATACGGACCGGTTCCCGCTCACTGGCTGAGCGAGGCGCGGGGGCAACACCGAAGGTTGCAATCCCGTTGCCGGTCCCGGTCCGGTACGGGGGCGACACTGAGGGTTGCGATCCGTTGCCGGACACGGAAAAAAAAAAAAAAAAAAAAAAAAAAAGAAAGTCTTAATGCTAAAATCGTGTGTGTGTGTGTGGGGGGGGTGTAAGTGTGTGTGTGTAATACAAACCAATGAGAAAAAGACAAACCATCCAAGAGGAAAACGGGCAAAAGCTATGAATAGGCAATTCACAGAAAGGGAAACCTAAGTGGCCAATAAACATGTACAGATGCTCAACCTGACTAACAATCAAGCACATGCAGAATTAGGATGAGTAACAATTCTACAAGCATCTGATTAGCAAAAATTTAAAAGACATAGGATCAAAAGTCAGTATGAATGGAGGAAACAGGAACTCTCATACTTGGTGGAAATATCAATTGGTACAACCACTTCTACAATATTGAGTAAAGTTGAAAATGCACATACATCACTAATAACAACAGCTAACAGACTGAGTGTTTTCAAGGCACTGTTCTAAGTCTACATCCATTCATTCATTTATTCTCTACGACCCATGGGGTATAATTATTGCCTTATTTTACAGACGATGAAACTGAGGCAAAGATGTTAAGTAACTTCCCCCAAATTACCCAATTAATAACTGATAGAGCCTACCATGTGCATTCCATTAGTAGATAAATTCTCGACCAAAGGGTGTTCACTGCAAATGGTTTGTTATAATGAGAATCTGGAAATACTGAAATGTTTGCAACATGGGAATCAATAAATTGTGATGTAGTCATATGATAGAATGCCATATAGCAGTTAAGATGAAAGAAGCAGATATATATGTAACAATATATTTAGATCTCAAAAACATAGTACTGAGTGAAAAAATAATTTGCAAAATGACATGCACACTAAGATATTCATTATATAAAAGTTTAAATATACAAAGTAACACTATATATTGATTATGGAGAGGTACATATGAGGGGACTTCAAAAAGTTCACAGAAAATGGAATTTAAAGATAATATGAATCTTTCAGTAGCTTTTTGAAGACTCCTTCATATATAATACTAATATGTTGTAATGGACAGAAAGAATATATCCTGATTTCTTGACAGTAGTTGTAGTGGGAGGGCAGAGAATGGGACCTGGGAGAGAAATATAGAAGAATTCAATTTTATCTGAAATGCTTCAGTTCTTTAAAAAAAAAAAACCTAGCCACATATGATAAAACATTAATTCTAGGACCTAGGTACATAGTAGTTTGTTACATTACTCTCCGACTCTTCTGAATAGCTGAAAAGTCTCTTCTGAAATGCTTCAGTTCTTTAAAAAAAAAAAACCTAGCCACATATGATAAAACATTAATTCGAGGACCTAGGTACATAGTAGTTTGTTACATTACTCTCCGACTCTTCTGAATAGTTGAAAAGTCTCTGAGAGAGCTTGAGTGGATGCCTTAATATTTCCAGAGAAGGAAGTGGCAAGTTCATCAGTTGAGAGCAAAGACTTTGGGAAAGTGAGACAACTGAGGGAAAATGCTCTGTGAGAGCTGCTGAAGGCAGGCAGGGATGTGAGCCCTGCCAAGCACGGAGACATGCAGGCTAGAAGCCAGGGCCCAGAGGGGACATGGAGAGGGCAAGATGTGCAAATTAAGCAAGACAGGTAAAGGTCTAGCTTCCCCTGAACTGGCACAGGGGAAGAAGAGAGGCCAAGGTCAAGGCCTGGGCAACACTGGAGTACTCACTGTGGCAGGGAGTGCAGGGGTGGGGCTGGGACAGGGACGGAAGGGAGAAAACTGGAGGAAGGAGAAGGCTAGGAAGGGCTGATGGCATCTACAAGGCACAAGGGAACCAGAGGGCAGATTTCACATCCAGAGGAGAGGGTGAACTGCTGCACTCAACCATTCCTTGTTGCCCCCACCATGCCTCGCCAGGGGCTAGTGCTTGAAAAACACTTCCTCACTAGTTACTGAAGGTATTAGGATGTAACATTTGCTTTGCTAAGGTGAAATTATCTGAAGAGTGTAGAAAACATCTTTTGGGGTCTCTGCCTCAATCAAAACAATTCTCCCTTTTCTGGGAACTGCACTCTTCTTGCTCCAACCTACTGGTCTTGGGGGTGGGTATGGTTGGTATGCGTCCCATTCCTCTGGGCAAAGCTAATGAGAGTAGAGGTGGGGACCTGACCTGAGCTGGGGCATGGTCCCTTCCCTAAGAATCTGAATTGGGACTAAGAGATTCTAGCCTCAGACTGGGATAATCTCCTAAACAGAAGATTAAACACTTGGAATCTGTGCAAGGCCACCTCCTATCCTGTGGGTAGCAAAAGAAGCTGGTCTTCATGGAGAGAAAAGAGCAGCAGTGACACAGAGAAAAGCCCCAACGACAGGTGGAGAGAGACTGCTTTAGCTCCTGGTGGCTCCCATTTTCTCATTCCAGGCCCTCTGAGGCCTTGGGCACCAAAATATTATGAATTTCTTTGAAAATTTACTTTGGCTTGATTTGATTTCCTTCTTGCTACCAGAATCCTCCCTAATACAAAGGGCAACCTGGGACAACACCGCAAGGAGAAAACTTTCTTTGTGTTAACTTAGGTTCTCACCATCCCCTTTCCTACCACTCTACTGGACTACTTGTCTCTTTAAGTCTCACATTGGCCATCTGTTAAAATGAGATTTTTACCCATACAAAGACATTTTAAAAAGAAAAAGCAAACAACTCTATAGAATTAGTAAGGTAGCCTAAAAGTTAATCTGTAGATGCGCTATTGAGAACTCAGAATGCATTTTCCCACGGAAACTTTGTTATAAATGGTGAGCTGTACCCTGGCTCATAAGTCTAGTTCATTTACAATGTTATAAAATGTACATCAAGTCATTCCTCTTCTCTCCATCTCACCGTCACCTCCTAGTGTCCAAGCCACTGTCATCTCTCCTCTAGATCACTGCAATAGCCCCCTAACTGGTCTACTTTTCCTCTAGGCCCCTTACAATCCACTCTCCACAAAGCACAGACATTTTCCAAAAACATAAATGAAGCCATGTTATTCTCCTGCTTAAAATCTCCCAATAGCTTCCCATGTTTAGAATAAAATCCCAAGTCCCTCCATGGCCTACAGGTCCTTGCATGATGGAACCCCCGCTTTTCTGTCCAAATCTCCCCATCTATCACTCAACTCTAGTCACCCTAGAAGAAGCCAAACCTCTCCCAGCCTCAGGCCCTCTGCTGCTCCTCTACTTGATCCCTCTTTCCTTAGCTCCTCCCATGCACCTTCCATTGCATCTTTCAGAGGCCAGCTTAAATATCTCTTCTTCAAAGACCATTTTGTCCAAAATAGCTACTCCTTACTGCCATGACTCTCAATGACTGCATCCTGTTTATTTCCATCATGGCTTGATCACTATTAGAGTTTATTGGGGCTTTATTTTTTTCCTTCTGATGGCTAGCTGGTATGGGGATCTGAACCCTTGACTTTGGTGTTATACCACCACACTCTAACCAACTGAGCTAGCCAGCCAACCCCACTATTAGAGGTTACCTAGTTCACTTGTTTGTTTGGAGACCTCTTTCCCCACTAGTATGTTACTTCATGAGGGCAGGGACTCTAATTGTCTTGTTCTCCACTGTATCCATGAACACTACAATAGGCCTGGCGAATAGCAGTAGCTCAAAATTTGATAAAATTATGAATGAAATATCTCAGAACTGCAACTAAAAGTTAAGAGAAAACAAAACCATAACAATATTTATAAAGGAAACAGACAACTAAAGTTGAACAAGTACCACCAGTAGTAACAGCCAAAACTTGCCTCCATAACATGAGCTGAGCACTGCACTAAACGCTTTACACACAATTTGTTTAATCCTCACACTGACCCTGCAGGAAAGTACTATCGTCAACTTCATGTCGGAAATGAAGAAAATGAGGCTCAAAGACACCCGGGGCCACACAGCCAGACAGTAGTAGAACGGAGTCTCTCCAACAGCTCCCTAGAAAGAGGGTTTGGAAGGTCATTTTTTTTTCCTTTTCACATGTCTGAAGTTATCTTAATTTCCCCCTGCCCCCACCACATGTGATCGCTACTTGGGGGCTAGGTATATAGAATTCTAGGTTCAAAATCATTTCCCCTCAGATTACAGAGGTACTGCACCTTCGCCTGCCTCCTAGCTAAGGTGTTGCTGTGAGGGAGTCTGCTGCCATGAGGACTCTGACTGTATGTGGCCTCACTGGGAGTGACTCTCTAACCCTGGGGTTCTGAAATTTCACAGGAATATACCTTGGTATGGGTCTATTTTCAATCCTTTCCCTGGGTATTTGGTGAGCCCTTTCAGCTGGAATCTGTCCTGTAGTTCTGGGAAATTTTCTTGTATTATTTATTTGACAATTATGATCCACCTTTTCCTGTTCTCTTTTCAAAACTCCTGTTTGTCAGATATTAGACTTCCTAAACCACTTCTCTAATTTTATCTGTTCTCCCTTTTTTCCTACCTCTTTGAATTTTTGTTTTAATTTTTAGGAGATATCTTCAACTTTATATTCCTGTACCTCTAATAAATTTTTAGTTTCCAAGAGCTCTCTCTTACTCTAATTGTTGATTTTATTCACATTTTTTCTAGTGTCATGAATGCAATCTCTTTTTATCTCTCTGAAGATAATAATTATAGGTTGAATTGCCATCTGTTGTTTCCCACGTTCTATTTTACTTTTTGTTTGTTTTAGTCTGTCTTTCATGTTGGAAGCTTTCCTCAGATGTCTGACTTGGCGGGGAGGGGGAGCCTTTGACTCAATGTTCATATTTAAACGAGGTACTACAAGGCTGACTGGAAGCTCCTCATGCAGGAGCAGAGCTTATCTACTGGTGGCTTCAGTAGATGGTAATCAGGAGTCCTGACTTGTTGGAGGATTCCAAAACATCAACCTGTGGACCTCTTGTCTTGGTCAGTCAGTTTTTCCAGAGAGGGGCCTACCAAACTCTGCCTAGCAGGTAGTAAGCTTGGCTGCTATCATTCCAGGAGCTGAGCAGGAGGAAAGGGGGAGGCTTTTCAGCAGGGAATCTCACCACCATCCTGTGCTTCTTATCTCTAAGTCTGGTGCTTCTCTACTTAAGTTGCTCCAGAGAATAAATTTTGCTTCTTTTGTCAGGGTGAGGAAGAGTAGTCATTTGGACATGCACGTAAGGGAACTGGGGAGTCTGATCATTTCTTCTATACATTTTCAACAAAAAGCCCCAGCCATTTACTGCCACCTTCCAAAGTATCTTCTACCTCTAATTCCTGAGCCTTTCTGGAGCTATAAAAGTGAACCTGCTCCCTTCTTGGCAGTGCAACACAGACATACAGGTTTGCACTTTTTCTGCTCTGCTAAAACAGTTCTCATGCTCATTCATCTGATTTCTTTTTCAAAAACATGTAGACTTTTATTACCTCTTATGTCCTTTCCTGTTCTCCTTACCCTTGTGAGTTTATCTCTTTTCACTCTTCTGCTACTAATTTATTAAAATTTAAGGAGGAAGTGAAGACAAACACATCAATCTACCACTTTTAATCAGTATTTAGGTGTCAGTTCTCACCCCCCACTGACTTTTCATTTATTATCACTAACATAATTCTGATTGCCAAGGGTTGTATTTTAGTTCACAAATCAAAGAAATAGAAAAGGATGGGTTTTTCTCAGGCATCTGGGCTGGAGTAAGAATAAAGAAAAAAGAATGAAGTTTAAAGAGTCCATATTTATCCATGAGAACAGAGGATATGCAGGACATAAATAACCAAGCTATAACTAATCAAACCAGGTAAAGGATAAAGCTTGGGGTGGTTTGAGTCACCTGAGAGGGGAAATAAAAGGAGGTAGAGATATATAGAGCACCTTAGTTTCCTGCACTGACCATCAGGTGGCACTGTTGGCCCAAGACAGTTTTGTGTCTAAGCATGTAGGAAAGGAAGAGAACAAGTTTCAGGTTATATATATATATGTGAGTCATTCACAAGGCTGTATCTCGAAAAATGGCTTCATGGACATGTTTTATTAAAGAGTTCTTATTGGACAAGACTGATATACTTGGAAAACCCACAAGTTAGATAACATAACCATATTAATTGATCCCAAACCCCAGCTATCACCTAGAATACTCCAGACCTATGGAATCAGAATTTCTAGGTATAGATTCCTGGGATCCATTTTCACTGAATTTCCCAGTGGTTCTGATGTATAATTAAGTCTGGAAACAGGGCCGGCCCGTGGCTCACTCGGGAGAGTGCGGTGCTGATAACACCAAGGCCCCGGGTTCGGATCCCATATAGGGATGGCCGGTTGGCTCACTGGGTGAGCGTGGTGCTGACAACACCAAGTCAAGGGTTAAGATCCCCTTACCGGTCATCTTTTTTAAAAAAAAAAAAAGTCTGGAAACAACTGAAGAACACACTCCAAAAGCAATTCCGTCTATTTTTAAATACCTGAACACATTTGAGTAGTTGGGGTCATTCTTTAATAAAACATGTCCATGAAGCCATTTTTCGAGAACAGGCCGGTTGGCTCACTGGGTGAGCGTGGTGCTGACAACACCAAGTCAAGGGTTAAGATCCCCTTACCGGTCATCTTTTTTAAAAAAAAAAAAGTCTGGAAACAACTGAAGAACACACTCCAAAAGCAATTCCGTATATTTTTAAATACCTGAACACATTTGAGTAGTTGGGGTCATTGATATAGGAGTGGCTAACCCCTTACTGTGACAACATAAAGAATCTATCCTCTAAATGCTATCAGTAATTCCTTGGACTTAGTACTTTCTTCTAAAGGCTTTTTTGTCTTTTAAAGATGAAAATTTATTCTGGCTTTTTTGGGGGGCAGTTGGCCAGTACAGGGATCGAACCCTTAACCTTGGTGTTATCAGCACCATGCTCTGGCCAGCCCTATTCTGTTATGATTACATTCTTCTTACATTAAAAAATGGTGTTTTCTGGGCCGGCCCGTGGCTCACTCAGGAGAGTGTGGTGCTGATAACACCAAGGTCATGGGTTCAGATCCTATATAGGGATGGCTGGTTAGCTCACTGGCTGAGCGTGGTGCTGACAACACCAAGCCAAGGGTTGAGATCCCCTTACTGGTCATATTAAAAAAAAAAAAAAATTGGTGTTTTCTCTCATATTTTAATTAATAGACTATTTTTAGAGCAGTTTTAGGTTTACAGTAAAATTGAGCGGAGAGCACAGAGATAATTATTAAAAATACCTTATTTGAATATCACTAGCAACCATCCTGGAATCACTGTTATCATGAAAGTCAGCAGGATGCTTTTGCACAGCACAGGTCTATATACTTCTCAGCTAACCATACATACCGTTCCTGAACAGCTTTGGAGTAAGCCCCAGCATTCAGTGTTTTTCTGATGAAGTCACAGATGTGAGAGCTCTCTCCTGGACATCGAGGGAGTCCAAAAACACCTATAGTAGTAAAAAGTAAATATCCATTCTTTTGATAATCACATATTGAATACCTACTGCTATGTGCAAGGCACTGTGAGAAACAAAAACGAACAGAAGCCAGACCCTGGTCTCATTCATTAATTCCTCAAGAAAATAAAGTAGGGAGAATTAATACTATAACCAGCTTCCTCCCGGTGCTCCCACACTCTTTTCTGCCTAAGAACCTTTGCACCTGCTCCTCCCTGGAGGATGTGCTCTTTCTGTACAACATCACATGGCTGGCCTCATTCTCATCTCTCAAGTCTTGGCGTAGGGAAATCATATCTGACTACCCTATCTCAAGTACAGCCCATCCCCTTTCGCTTCCATCTCAAGTACAGCCCATCCCCTTTCACTTCCCCTCCTCTGGTTATACTTTCATCCTCAGTGTCCTCATCAATAACACTTTTTTGAGTACCAGTTATAATTCTAAGCATATATTGGCAATAATTAATTTAATCCTCACAAGCACTCTATGGAATAGATATTATTATTTGCCCCATATCATAGATAAAAAACTTTAAAACAAAGAGGTTAAATACATTCTCTGAGGTTAGACAATAAAGGATAGAGCAAGGATTTGAACACAAGACAGTTTGGCTCCAGAGCGCGTTTCTTTAAACAACTACAACCACTAGTCTGTCCCTCAAATGTTATCCTGGTACTTTTTCCCTTTGTTATTGTTACCACTATCTGTATTTAGTTTATTTGTTTACTTCTTCCACATCTATTCTCGCCCCACTAGAATAGAGGTATCATGAAGACAGGAACCTTGACTATCTTGTCCCTGGCATACAGTAGGTTTTTAATAAATACTTGTTGAATGAATGAATAATAAAGCTGTTTTTACCAATGTGCATTTATATAAAACTTGTACTTTTTAAAAGTATTTTCCTACCTATGATTTTACTTCATCCTCTGAAAAATTCCCACAAGATGGCAGGGCCATCTTTCAGTTTCTCCATCTGTGAAAAGGACCTAAGATACCAAATTACTTGCCCATGAGTAATAATTAGGTGAATCCAGGTTTCCTGATTATAAGGAGAATCCTTCTGCTCCTACACTACAAGCTAATAGCTATATCCCTCATAACAGAGAGAAAATTGTATTCCAAAGACACATTCTTCCCACAAATTATGTAATTCTGTCTAAATAGAAAATCTGCTGCTTTTCAAAGCATTTAATCTCTGCTGTTAAATTTAGAGACAAAAAAAACTTACACGCTATTCTTTGCCGAAGCCTAAATTCAATAGGACATCACCAATGTCAGAAAGCAGGAAAGGTCATTAGATTTTCCTAACTCCTCAACCACCATCTGCCATATAGCTACAACCATCTTACTCCCATAAAAATCACGTAAATTAAATTGGAGAGAAGTAGATGGCAACCTAATGATTCACCTGTGTTCCAGGCATCTGGAATCCTAAGTTTTTTCCTAAGTCTTCATCAATGCTGGCTAGTTTGTTATAAGCTGGAGAAACAGGATTTTGTAAGGATGGCTGATTTCTTGTGTAAACAGAACTGCTAGATTTTTAAAAATCAAGTGGTCCTGTGGGTTAGAATAGAGAAAAAAAGAGGCAAAGAGGCCAAAATTACCTTGGTGTTGTCCCCCAACTGAGATCAGATGGATCATGGGAGGTGATGGGCATCTCTGAGCCACTGCCCTCCTGGGGAATAAAAGGGATTATCAGCTCTGACTGTCATCAACAATCAGCTTCACAGATTAAGCTACTATCCTCTGTGGTTCCCCAAAACCTCAGAGCTTCAGGATTTTCCTCTGATATGGCCAAATACAAATCTTTAAACTTTCATAGACAATAAATTAAGTTCCATAAAGCTTTTTACATGGGGTCATTTTAGAATAATTTCCCTTCCAAGATAGGTTAGGATCCCAAAAGAATCAGAAGAGTGGATTTATTTGAATAAAAGAAAAAAAATCAATTCCATGTAAGTGGTATGATATAACAGAAAGGGACTTACAGAAATTGGCCTCCCTGGGAGAATCCCATAGCATTGTAGCCTTGCTGCAATTTAGGATCCTTAGCAAGAATCTGACACACTGTTGTTACTTGGGAATTGACATTCAAGAAAAAGCTGTTCTCCACGTCCTAAAAAAGGAGCCACAGGGAAAAGAAAGGATGGGAGTGAAAACAACCACTGGCATCTTCTCTAAGAGGTGCACTCCTGTAGTCACTCAAGAGTGAAAGTATCACTGTATGATTTGCTGCTAAAAATACAAGGTAAAGCAACAGGGAAAAGAAAGGATGGGAGTGAAAACAACCACTGGCATCTTCTCTAAGAGGTGCACTCTTGTAGTCACTCAAGAGTGAAAGTATCACTGTATGATTTGCTGCTAAAAATACAAGGTAAAGCATTTTTTTTTAAAATAAAAATAAAAATTTATTTTTTATTTTTTATTATACATACATGTGGGGTACAACGTTGATTTTCAATAACTGTGTAAAATGTTTGGTGGTTAGGTCACGATAGTCAGCTAATCATCATTACAATACGCAATCATTCTTTGTGTCCATTGACCAATTCCTCATTAAGGTAAAGCATTTTATTAGTATACATGAAATCAGTCAGCAAACCTTCAAAGGAACAGACTGGGGAAGGGCCTTACCTCCATCAGAGTCTTCCCAATCTCTAAAGATAAGACATAAATTCCAGGTATTTTCTTCTCAACCAATTTTTTAACGGCACCCATGCTTAAGGGATTACAACAGCTGTCTCCTAACCAACAAAAACAATGATGGAAACTCATGAATCAAAACATTATTTATTCTTTAAAAACTTTTGTGCTTCAAAGGGCATTATCAAGAATGTGAGAAGACAATATATTTGCAAAAATGTATGTGATAAGGGTTTAATATTCAGAATATATAGAGAACACTTACCATCCAACGGGAAGACAAACGAATCAAAAAATGGGAAAAGGGCTTGAACAGATATTTCTCCAGAGAAGATTTACATCTGGGCCAACAACAAACACATGAAGATGCTCAACACCATTAGTGATTAGGGAAATGCAAAACAAAACCACAATGAGATAACATTTCACACCCATTAGGATGTCTTTAATAATAAGGTTTTTAAAAAAACAGAAAATAACAAGTGTTGGCAATGATGTGGAGACATAGGAACCTTATAACATTGCTGGTGGGAATGTAATGTGCAGTCACCGCAAAAAACAGTTTTGTGTTTCCTCATAAACACACAATTACCATATGACCCAGTAATTCCACTCCTAAGTATATATCCAAGAGAAATGAAAATATATCCATGTAGAAACTTGTACATGAATGTTAACAGCAACATTATTTGTAACAGCCAAAAGGTGGAAACAACCCAGATGTCCATCAATGGATGAACTGATAAAACAAATTGTGATATATCCATACAGTGAAATATTATTCGGCTATAAAAAGGAACAAAATAATGACATGTAACAACTTGGATGAACTGGAAAATATTATGCTAAGTGAAATAAGCCAGACACAAAAGATCACATATTATAGTATTCCTTTTATATGATAAATCCAGAATGGACGAATCCATAGAGACAGAAAATAGGTTGGAGGTTACCAGGAAGTGGAAGGAGGAGGTAATGTGAAATGATTATTTAATGGGTACAGGTGTTTTTCTGGGGTGTTGAAAAGTTTGTAACTAGGGAGAAGTGGTGATTGCACAATATTGTGATTATACTAAATGCTGTTATATGAATTTCATATAACGTAAAGGAAAAGAAAAAATAAGAAAAAGAAAAAAAGAACATCTTTTGCTTAGCTCCTGTTTATCAAGTAATAACAAGCTTCGAAAGCCCATGTAATATAATTGAGACATCAAATTTACAATTGAAATGTAAGCAGAGGTGCACATTTCCCCCCTTATCCTAGGGGATTTTTGGGGTGAACAGACTCAGAGATTACTCTTCAGGGTTAGGACTAGGATGAGGCAAGGAGGTGCCTCTGGCAAAAATTTAAGGAAGCACTCACTCTCAGGTTTGTGCAAATGCGGACACTGAACTTCTACAAACTTAACAGTGAGTGCCTCCTTGCCTCACCTTGGTCCCAGACCTGTTCCTTTTCCAGTTTCAAGGAGCCAGAACTAAGAACTGGAAGCAAACCAACTGGCCACTGAGTGAGAGAAGTGGACTGAGATCATTTCCCATTTTGAATTTAACCATACCACTTTAAACCTGAGATGAAGCTTAAGAAACTTTTTAAAAATTTAATTTAATTTTTTTTAAGAGTGATTTTTTTTTTGTCCTTTTTTTTTTTGAGACCGGCCGATTTTGAATTTAACCATACCACTTTAAACCTGAGATGAAGCTTAAGAAACTTTTTAAAAATTAAATTTAATTTTTTTTAAGAGTGATTTTTTTTTTGTCCTTTTTTTTTTTGAGACCGGCCACACTGCGCTCAGCCAGTGAGCGAACCGGTCATCCCTATATAGGATCCGAACCCGCGGCCGGAGCGCTGCTGCGCTCCCAGCGCCACACTCTCCTGAGTGTGCCACAGGCTCGGCCCAAGAAACACTTTTTAAAGATGGAAAAACTATGGCCTATAGAATCTTCTATTTCATATATTTCTCTCATAACAACATTCACCACACCAAACCGTAATTGTTGGTTACTTAACTGCCTCCCCTGTGGAAAGCAGAGCACCTATCTTGTGTCCTCCTTTAACCCCACTATAGTAGCCCCAGGGTCTGGCACAAAGCCTTGAAAGGGATGTCTATTTTTGCTGATTCTAATTCGTCTCCAAACATATTTCTTTAATCCATTCCAATAAAGCTCTCACTCTCACAACTCCCCCAAAACTGCTTTTGTGAAGATCACTAATTATCTTCATATTGTGAAATCCAATAATCAGTTCTCATCCCCTAATCTTAGTTGACCTAGCAACAATATTTGATACAATTGATCACTCCCTTCCTCATTTGGCTTCCAGGCCACTGAACTCTGCTGACTTCCCTCTATCTCACCGGTTGTTCCATCACTGTCTCCTTCGTTCCAAATGTTGAAGTGCCTCAGGGCTCATTCCTCTGTGTACACTCATCCCTTAGGTGATCTCACCCAGTCTCAAGGCTTTAAATACTGGCCATATACAGAGGGCTCCCAACTTAAATCTCCAGCCTGTATCTCTGTCCTAAGCTACACACTCCAAATGCCTCTACAACATCTCCTGGATGTCTAACAAGGACCTCAAATTTAGGAAGTCCAAAAGCAGACTTGATCTTCATACCAAATTTGCTAAACCTACAGGCTTCCCCATCTTGGTAAAATGACAATGACAACTTCATCCTTCTAGTTGTCCAGGCCAAAATCTGTGACTCCTAGTCCCACATCTGATGTTAGTAAATCCCATAGGTTCCACCTTCAGAATATATCCAAACTTTGACCACTTCTCAATACCTCGATTGTTACTATATAGCTCCAAGCCACCATAATCTCTTGTTTAGATGACTGCAATATCTTCCTAGCTCATCTTCTGCAACTGCCCATGACCCCTTACAATCTATTCTCACTACAGCAACTACGTGATCCTTTTAAAATGTGAGTCAGATCATGTCACTCATCTGATCAAAAAATTTCCCATTTCACTCTAGCCAAAGACCCCACATTAGTCTTAGTACACCCAACAACATCTGTGCCCACCCTCCCCTCTCACTTAAACCCCGACTCCCTTCCCCTTGCTCACTCAGTTCCAGCCACACTGATCTGAATGCTACTCTTTGAACATATCAGAGATACTCATACTTCTGCCTCAGGACCTTTGCATTTGCTGTTCCTTCTACCAGATATCCAAATGGCATCTTCCTCCATCCACTTCAGGTCTTTGCTCAAATGTCACTTTCTCAGTGAATCTTTTACTAACTTTCCTCTAAAAAAGTGCAAGCCCCACCTTCAGTCTCTCTCTCCCCACTTTACTTCTTTCAATTGCACTTACCATCATTTGACATATTATATGTTTTACTTATTTATTTCTTTATAGTCTGTCGCACCGGAAAGTAAGTTCCAAAACAGCAAAGAATTTAGTCTGTTTAGTTCACTGCTGCATCCTCAGCACCTAGTAGGTAGGTGCTCAATAACTAACTATTAAATGTATAAATGAACTGTAGATGCCTAACATATCTCAATGTGTGGACGAACGAATGGATGGATACGCTGATTATGCAGCCACTGCCCAGCTGTCCTGACCAACTGCCAGATGCTGCACCCTGACGCGACTGCTGCGAGGATTAAACAAGGACAGCAACGCAGCGCTCAGCTTTCCATGACAGCTCACCAAAGGACAGCTCCTTCCCCTTCTCCCTTTCCGATGCAGAGTAGCCTCCCAAATCCTAAAACGCCGGGCCAGCGGATGCTGTGGGACCACGGTCCTCGCCCTCCACACCCCCATTTTGCAAACGCGAAGTCACGCTGGGGGAGGGAGAGAGAGTCGCCCAAACCCTTTAGACCCTCTCTCAGTCACTCACCCATCCCATGCCAGATCACCAGCGGCAGGGGCGCCGGCGGGTCGAGATGCCCCAGCTCCCGGGCAGCGCACGACCACGGCAACAGAGCAACAGCCAAGAGGCACAAGCCGCTTGGCCACGCCATCTTGGCTCAGTCACATGACGGTGGGCGCGCGACTCCGGGAGCCGAGCAGTCGGGGGCCGGGGCGTGGCGCCGGCGAGGGCGGGCCGCATCCTCCGCACGCCTGCCTCGGCTGCCGCCTGTGGCCGGAGGCCGGCAGCTTTCAGTGCCACCACGCCCCCGCCAGACACCGGGGCCGGGAGCCTCTGCACTGTCCTAGACAGCCAGCTGCGGCGAACCAGGACGATTGCCGGGAGCCGGGCGGTCGGGGGCCGGGGCGTGGCGCCGGCGGGGGCGGGCCGCATCCTCCGCACGCCTGCCTCGGCTGCCGCCTGTGGCCGGAGGCCGGCAGCTTTCAGTGCCACCACGCCCCCGCCAGACACCGGGGCCGGGAGCCTCTGCACTGTCCTAGACAGCCAGCTGCGGCGAACCAGGACGATTGCTGACGTTTACCCAGCGCTAGCTACAGATCAGGCACTCTTCGAAGTGCTGTACATCCTTCAACTGATTTAGTCCTCATAACAACACTATACGTACACTTCTCCCCATTTTACAGGTAAGGACACTGAGGCACTGAGAATTTGGGTAAGGTGCTGAGGTCACAGAGATAGCAAATTGGTGAGCCCAAAGACGTTGCTCTTCACCACTGCACTGCACTGCACTGCACTGTACAGCGTTTGGAAGAAAAAAGCTGTGCAGAAAAGAAAAGAAGGAAGCGCTGAGCTCCCTATTAGAAACGGAAGGGGAATTAATCCCTTGTCGGGTGTATAGTTTGCAAATATTTTCTCCCATTCCGAAGGTTGTCTGTCTGCTCTGTTGAGTGTTTTCCTTTGCTGTGCAGAAGCTTTTTAATTTGATATAGTCCCATTTGTTTATTTGTTCTTTTGTTGCTTGTGCTTTTTTGATCTTATTCATAAAGTCTTTGCCCAGTCCCATTTCCTGGAGTGTTTCCCCTACGTTTTTATTAAGTAATTTTATGGTTTCGGGTCTTATATTTAAATCTTTAACCCATTTTGAGTTGATTTTGGTATACGGTGAGAGGTGCAGGTCCAGTTTCATTCTTCTACACATACAAGTACAATTTTCCCCACACCATTTATTGAAGAGGCAGTCTTTTCCCCAATGTATGTTCTTGCTGCCTTTGTCAAAGATCAGTTGGCTGCAAGTCTGTGGGTTGATTCCTGGAGAACTCAAGCAACTATACAGTAAAAAACCAAATAATCCAATTAAAAAATGGGTAAAGGAGATGAATTAGACACTTTTCAAAGGAAAACATACAAATGGCTACTGATATATGAAAAAAATGCTCAACATCACTAGGCATCAGAGAAATGCAGACCAAAACCACATTGAGATATCATCTCACCCCAGTTAGACTGGCCATTTTTAAAAAGACCGAGAATAACAAATGCTGGTAAGGATGTGGGGATAGGGGAACTCTTCTACACTGTTGGTGGGACTGTAAATTAGCACAGCCATTACGAAAAACAGTATGGAGGTTCCTCAAACAACTACAGATACAACTACCATATGAACCAGCAATTCCACTACTGGGTATATATCCAAAGGAATGGAAATCATCATGTTAAAAGGATATCTGCACTCCCATGTTCATTGCAGCTCTATTCACAATAGCCAAAATATGGAACCAACCTAAATGTCCAGCGATGGACGACTGGATAAGGAAAATGTGGTATATATACTCAACGGAATACTACTCAGATATAAAAAAGAATGAAATTCTGCCATTTGCAGCAACATGGATGAGTCTGGAGAAAATTATGTTAAGTGAAATAAGCCAGACAAGGAAAGAGAAATACTGCATGTTCTCACTCATAACTGGGTGCTAAGAAAGACAGAAAAAGAAAGAAAGGAAGAAAGAAAGACAGACCTAAAAAATTCCTTGAACTTTCAGAATACTAGAGATGGGGGTGAGGTGGCGGGGAGAGGGATAGGTTGGGTAAAGGGCATAAAGAAAAATCATGATTTGTAATAATAATATGCTAATATTGTTATATTAATGTAATATAATAATAAATAATATTAAAAATAAAAATAAATAAATCCTGAAAAAAAAAAAAAAGAAATGAAAGGGAAAGCATAATTTTCAGCCAGGGATAATCATGACAAGGTGTGGTATTTGTTCTGGATCTTGAAGGAAAGATAAGATTTCTTTTTTTTTTTTAAAGATGACCGGTAAGGGGATCTTAACCCTTGACTTGGTGTTGTCAGCACCATGCTCTCCTAAGTGAGCGAACTGGCCATCCCTATATGGGATCCGAACCCGTGGCCTTGGTGTTATCAGCACCACACTCTCCAGAGTGAGCCACGAGGCCGGCCCAAAGATAAGATTTCAACAGGCAAAAATGAAATTTGGGAGAAGGACTAACATGAGCTAACATAGAGAGGAAGAGTATGGTGTGTTTTCTAGAAATGTCAGGGCTTCCAGACTGACAAGAATGTCTGTTGGATGTGTAAGGATGATGGGAAAATTCACTGCCACTTCCTGGTCTAACCTCAGAACTGGATGATTCCAAGAGCTTCTCATTTACCAGTTTCCCCTTTCCCATCCTCCTTTCTTTGATCCATTTTATGTTCTATTGCCAGATTTATTCTCTTAATTCACTTTTATCATCTCAGTTCCTGCTCATATTTTTTTCTTCAGAAAAACATCAAAAACAGTTTAAATAGGGAGTTCGTTAAGTAAATTAGCGTGCATCCACTATGCAATGGAATACCATGACGCAGGTTTTGTAAAGGATGAAGTAGACTTTTATATAGTGATCTGAAAAAATGTTCATAATATATTATAAAGAAGAGCTGGGTTACATGCCCATGGGAAGCCCTTCTATCCGATGCTGTTGGGACCAGTAGCTAGTTGTTAGTTGATAAACTCAATTAAATTGCAGAATCATAAAGCATTGTACAATATTAAGTTCTGTTTTAAGAAAAATAAGCTTTTTGTATATTATAAGCATTTTCTTTTAACTTAAGACTTGTAAATTCTTTCGCCAATCTTTTGAGGTAGCATCAGACTTTTTCTGTGATTATGGTTGTTTCTGATTGAAGTGTTTCTTGAAGTGATTTGTGTTTCTTGCCTTTAATAAACCATCTATGATTTCTTTAAAGATTTCTTTAAAGTGAAGCAATAACTGAAAGACACTTGTGAAACAATCTGAATGCAGAATTCTCCTAGATGGTTATAGCATTTCCACTCACAGATTTCTCACCCAGATCTAATTAAACCATTTTTTCCAAACTTGCCTTTAACAAGCCTTTCAAAAACATTCAACTTAGTTTTTACAGAAACGTCTCTTTGATCTTTATACTCATATTTCATGTTTTCAAAAAATTTAACTAAATTACAGTTGTAAATATCACTGATATAAATAAGTGGGATAGACTCAACTGGCATTTTGTAGGTAGGTAGCTCAACTGGTAGGACTAGAACTACCCAGGAGTTCTCAAAAGTAGCCTTCTAGCCATGTGTAGTATGCTGTGGGCATCGTAAGTACATCTTAGAATTGGGAGAATAGCTCTCTGCGCCACCATTTCACAATGTGATACCCTGCCGTCACTATTACCACTACCAAGACCCTCCCCAGAAGTGTTCCCTGGACTTTGGACTTCCCAGCCTCAGAAACTGTAAGCAATAAATTTTGTTTTCTTTATTTAAAAAAAAAAAAAGAATTGGGAGAATAGGTTAAATATGGAGTATGAAAGTAATTATGTGTGCATACACACGTAGTAGTGGCACAACTCTACAAATTTACTAAAAATCATTGGATTTGTACACATAAAATTAGTGAATTTTGTGACATATAAAATATACTTCAATAAAGCTGTTTTTAAAAAAGACATCTCTGTATTAATGTAGTGATTATCACTGAAAGGCCAAAGCATTGAGAAGAAAGAAAGAAAGAAAATAAATATATGAAAAGATATTCTTGGGGGCTGTATTCTAAGGAACTTTCACTTTTTCTTTTATACACTTCTGTATGGTTTGAAGGTTTTTTGTTTTGTTTTGTTTTTTGTTTTTTGGGTTTTTTTTGGTGGTTGCCAGGATACATAACTTTTATAATCAGAAAAAACAGGAGATAAATACACACTAAAATTATTGGACTTCTATGTTAAAAAACATGTCTCACAGATTCTATTTCCACCAATATCTAACAAAGTTAAAAAAGTTAAAATTTCATCCACAGCAAACAAAGGACAACATCTCAGTATATTAAATGTCAACAAGTGGCAGTCAGGGAAAGAGAGAGAAGATTCTGGACTTAAGTATGTCAAAGCTTCCAATCCTACCTCTATTCCATCAAAACTCACAGAAATAGGTGCATGAAATTCTGAGAATTAACACACAGGTGTGCACGTACATTACAAGAGAGAAGAAAATTAAGTGGTTTCCTTATCTTTCCCCTCTTTTCTCTGGAAAAGTGAAAATGACTCCTGGGGAGAAAAAGGTGAAATGGGAAGTATAGAATATACTAACTCTTCAAAGTGGCAGTGAATACTCCATGAAAGCATGTTGAATTGGGGTAGGTTCCAAGTAATGAAGCTATCTTTCCCACTGGAATGGGATACATCAACCACTAGTAGAGTGGACTCTGGAATACACACTTAACAAAGTCTCAGAAGTGATTGCAGATCTTAGGTATTCTAACAAAGACTGCACACCACCTTTCCTGAGCTCTGCCTCCTCCCCTACTTCAAACAAGCTTATAAATCATAGAAAAACTGCTTACAGCATAAAATAACTGCCTTCAAACTGCAGTTCAGTAGGAAAAACAAACCAGTTTCAGATAAAGTGGGAAGCAATTTGGGAGGCAAGTAAAGAAGTGAAAAATTCACCCCAAATGCTTTGAGCTCTAGAACAATGTAATAAGAAAATGAGCTCAATAGAAGAAGAACTCAAAAATGAGATAATAAACCAAGCCCCAAATAAGTTGAAGAAAAGAAATAAAAATCAGAGCAGAAATAAATTCTCAAGACTAAAAATACAAAAGAGCAATCAAATGAAAAGTTGGTTTTTGGAAAAGATAAAATTGACAAACCACTAGCCAGACTAACCAAGAAAAAGGGAGAAAAGACCCAAATAAATAAAATCAGAAATGCAAAAGGAGACATTACAACTGATACCTCCAAAATACAAAGGATCATTAGAGTCTATTATGAAGAACTATACACCAATAAATTTGAAAACCTAGAGGAAATGGATAAATTCCTGGACAGATGTGACCCACTAAGACTGAACCAATAAGAAATAGAAAATCCTAGACCAATGACAAGTAACAAGATTGAATCAGTAATCAAAAGTCTCCCAACAAAGAAAAGTCTAGGACCAGATGGCTTTACTGAGGAATTCCACCAAACATTTAAAGAAGGACTAAAACCAATACTTCTTAAACGATTTCAAAAAAATTAAGTGAATGAAATTCTTCCAAACTCATACTATGAGGCCAACATTACCCTGATACCAAAACCTGGCAAGGACATAACAAAAAAGTAAACCAGCTGGCATTGGTGGTATAGTGGTGAGCATAGCTGCCTTCCAAAAAAGGAAAACTACAGATCAATATCCCTTATGAACACAGATGCAAAAATCCTCAATAAAATACTAGCAAACTGAATCCAACAGCACATCAAAAAGATTGTATACCATTATCTAGTGGGATTTATTCCAGGGATGCAAGGATGGTTCAACATATGCAAATCAATAAGCACAATGCATCACATCAACAGAGTGAAAGAAAAAAAGCCATATGATCATCTTGATAGACACAAAAAAGCATTTGATAAAATTCAACATTCCTTCATGGTAAAAACTCTCAACAAACTAGGTATAGAAGGAAAGTATCTTAGTACAATAAAGGCTGTATATGACAAACCCCATCATACTGAACAGGAACTAGAACAAAACAAAATGCCCACTCTCACCACTTTTTTTCAAGATAGTGCTAGAAGTCCTAGCCAGAGCAATTAGGCAAGAGAAAGAAATAAAGGGCATCTAAATTGGAAAGGAGGAAGTCAAATTGTTCCTGTTTGCAGATGACATAGTTTTACATAGAGAGAAACCTAAAGACTTTACCAAAAAGCTCCTAGACCTGATAAACAAATTCAGTATAGTTGCAGCATACAAAATCAACATGAAAAAATCAGTAGCATTTCTATACACCAACAATGAACTAGCAGAAAAAGAAATCAAGAAAGCAAACCCATTTACAATAGCAACAACAGCAACAAAAATCCTAGGAATAAATTTAACCAAGGAGGTGAAAGTTCTCTATTACAAAAACTATAAAACTTCTATTAAAGAAGACACAAATACAAAAAAATGGAAAGACATCCCATGTTCATATATTGGAAGAATCAATATTGTCAAAATGACCATACTACCCAAAGCAATCTACAGATTAAATGCAATACCCATCAAACTACCAATGACATACTTCACAGAACTAGGGGGGGAAAGCTCAAAAATTTATATGGGGGCTGGCCAGTTAGTTCCTCTGGTTAAAACATGGTGTTATAATACCAAGGTCACAGGTTCAGATCCCTGTACCAGCCAATTGCAAAAAAAAAAAAAAAGTATATAGAACATCCAAAGACTTTGAATAGCCAAAGAAATCCTGGGCAAAAGGAACAAAGCAAGGGACATCACACTCCCTGACTTCAAAATATACTACAAAGCTATAGTAATCAAAACAGCATGGTACCGGCACAAAAATAGACACATAGACCAATGGAACAAAATAAAGAATTCAGAAATAAATTCACCTACCTACAGCCAACTGATTTTTGACAAAGGAGTGAAGAACATACATTGGGGAAGAACAGTCTCTTCAATAAATGGTGCTGCACTCCTATATTTATCACAGCTCTATTCACAAAAGCCAACATTTGGAATCAACCTAAATGTCCATCGATGGATGATTGGTGCTGTGGATTGAGTGTCCCCCTCAAAGCTCATTGAAACTTAATCCCCACTGTGGCAGTGTTAAGAGGGTGGGAAATTCTATTACATTAATTAAAAGGTAGAGCCTTTAAGAGGTGATTAAATTGTAAGGACTGTACCCTTGCCAATGGATTGATCGATTTATGGAGTAATGGGTGTGGTTCTGATGGCTTCAAAAGGAGAGTGAGGGAGGAGGTTAGTCTCTTTCTTGCTCAGCCATTTCATCATGTGGTACCCTGCATTGCTGTAGAAAGCCACCACCCACCAAGAAAGCCTTTGCCAGATGTATTGCTGGATTTTGGACTTCTAGCCTCTGAAACTGTAAGAAATAAATATTACTTCTTTATAAATTATCCAGTTTCAGATATTTTGTTGTAAGCAATAGAGATGAACTAATACAACTGGATAAAGAAAATGGGGTATAGATATATAATGGAATACTACTCAGCCACAAAAAAGAATAAAATTCTGCCATTAGCAGCAACCTGGATGAGCTTGAAGAAAATTATGTTAAGCCAAATAAGCCGGGCACGAGAAGAGAAATACCACATGTTCTCACTCATATGTGGAAGCTAAAAAAGTTGATCTCATATAAGTGGAGAGTAGAATAGTAGTTACTAGAGACTAGTAAGAGAGGGAGCAGGATGGTGAGAGGGTAGTTAATGGATATGAAACTATAGAAAGATAGGAAGAATAAAATCTAGTGTTCTGTGGCCATTAGGGAGAATATAGTCAACAACAAATTACTGAATAACTTCAAGCAGATAGTCGAGAAGATGTTGAATGTTCCCAACACAAAGTGGTGACAAATGTTTGAGGTGATAGATATGCTAAACGCCCTGGCATGATTACTGTGCACTGTATAAATGTACTCAAATATCATATTCTACTGCATAAATATATACAATTATCATAGGTCTATTAAGAAAAACAAAAAGAAAAAAATTTCAGAAACAGTAGCAGATTAGAGGTTACCAGAACTGGAGATGCAGGGAGAAACAATGAGAAATTGCTTAATGGGTACAGAGCCTATGTTTAGGATAATGAAAAAGCTCTGGAAATAGATAGAGGTAGTAGTTACACAGCATTGTGAATATAATTAATTTCACAATTGTATGTTTGAAAATACTTAAAGTGACAATCCTTATGTTATATGTTTTACCACAATAAAAAAAAAATGGAGGGAAATGAGATAATAAAATAACCAAAAGAGATAGTAGGGAAATTACACATCTGAGAAAGCAAAGACCAAAACAACATTACTATAGAACTAATAAATGCATCAAAACAACAAAGAGCAGAATAGACTTGGCTAGAAATGGAAATATTGCTGTGGAAAAAGGCTTGAAAAAGACTATCTGGTTAGCTTGGTTGGTTAGAGTGCAGTGTTTTAACACTAAGCTATATATCGCAGCCAGCCATCAAAAAAAAAGTGTGTGTGTGTATGTGTGTGTGTGTGTGTGTGTGTGTGTGTGTGTGTATAAGCTTAAAATAGTCACAATAAAAGCAGATGAAAAAACACAAAGACATTAAAACAGTCAGAGAGAAACTAATAGATATGGAGGACAGAGGTTACTGTTATCCCTGAAGTTGAAAACTCATTAAATGGAGCAGGAGTGTTCAAAAATATATTAAAAGCATAATAATAAAAGTTTGTCCTAAAATGAAGAATTAATCTGTAGTTCAAAAGGTCAAAATAGAATATTCAATCCTGAGACATATTTTAATTAATTTATTGAACTTCAGGCATCCAGGCAGAAAAAATAGAATGCCTACAAGGAGAAAAACGTCAGGTTGTCCTCATATTTTTCAACAGCAACATCCAGAGACAGAAGACAATGGAGCATTGGTTATAGAATTCTGAAAGAACAGAAGTGTGATCCAAGAATATTATACCCAGCCAAGATGTCACTTGGAAATAACAGTATGAGGCAGATTCCCACAAATATAAAAAAACTCATAGAAAAGAGCTCACTCAAATTCTTCTTGAGAAAACACTTGAAAGTGAAATCCAGCCAATTAACAAATAGGACAAAATTAAGTTTCAGAACCAAGAAGTCTTGATAAAAGGATATTTGATGATCACCGAATCAATTTAAATATAGAATTAATACTGAATAGCATTAATACTGAGAATTATTGTTTTATAGCATGTACATATTATACAAATTAACAATGTAAAATAATATGACTAAGAAATATTGGGCCTGTGGGAAGAGGTTATGGAAGATAGTGTGCGTGTGCTGATGTCCCTGATCTTTCATAGCAGCGTCAGTTGATTCTAATTTAAAACATATTTAAGAAACAACAATATAATGTCAAAATCACTTTTCCTAACTAACCTTAAGTGGATATTTTAAGAAATAATAGCTCTTATAGTGAATAAACTCTTATTTGAAGTCCAACTTTTTAGTTTTTTAAAAATTCTGTTAAATTTGAGTAAACTTGAATTTAATAGTTTAAAAAATTTTAATAACACTATATTATGATACTATTTTTAAAGTACACATGTCTGTATACCTATTATCTATTATTCCATCTGTATAAAAGCATAGAAAGATATTTAGAATGATGTTAACCAAATGTTAATAATGGCTACTTTTAGATGATGAAATTTGGGGGTTGTTTTTTAAAAAAATTTTCTCCCCAGCTTTATTGAGGTATTATTGACAAATATTAGGATTTAGGAGTTTTAAAAATGTTTTTTCTTTGTGGTTTTGTTTTGTTTTGCATTGCTTAAATTATTTACAATAAAAATGGATTATTTTTACAAGAACAATAAGCTGATTTTTCTTAAAACAATATATAAGCAAACCCTCAACTCTTCTCCCTAGTCTTCAGGATATGGATCAAGCTTTTGTATTCAAAATAAGAACCCAGGGTAGAGCTCAGGGGAAGAGGAGGAGAGACCTATGGAGTTCATGAAGGCAGGAGAAGCCACAGTGAGAGAAAGAAAGGATCGCTTCCACCATTTTGAGCTCCGGGTGCTTCAAGGCTGGCCTTCATGAGCACATGGAGAAAGAGCTAGCAAAAGCTGCAGCTGTGCCCTTTGTATTGAAGTTGCTTGGTGGCTGCAGGGGAGAAGAGGGCCTTGGTGTTCCTCAGGCCAGCAAGACCACTAACAGATTTCCTGTGGACCCACATAAGAGCAATGAGCTGCAGACAACTGAAAAAAAGAAGCAACTCAGAGGCCGGTGAGTCATCCATCACAAGGGACCAGTGCACAGCCTGTCCTGTGGGAAGTGTTTGGAATACAGGTGGTGGGGGAAATTGATCCATGGAGGGAACACTGGGGCACAACCTGGACAGCTCATTTGCTCCCCAATCAGCGCAGGACCACTCAGTGAAAACTGGTCAGGAATACAGATCTGTACGGGGTGCAGTTTGCTGAAAAGTCTCAGGCCCAGACCGGGGTTTCCACACAACCCAGGTGTACCAGATCTCACAAGACCCAGAAGTACATACAAGGTCAACAATTAAAACCTGAGCGGCACAGAAAGCCTTCCACAGGGAATCAGCAGCAAAGCAGCAACGTAGCTCAACTAGAGGGCTCAAGTGCTGGTCCCCACAGGAAGTTCCCCCATTTTAGAAGTAAGCAAAGCACAACAAATTAGTTCCAGTGCAGAGTTTAAGTGGTGGGAACAGCAAATAATCCAACACAGAACTGAAAGAAAAAACAAAATACACACAGATCAGAGACAAAGTTTGATATTAACTAGTAAAGGTCTCACATCACCAAAGAGCACATATAAAACCTAGAAGGACCAGAAGCCCTCTGGACTCCCAAGCCAGGAATGGGGGAGGGCCGTGGGCCTCAGCCATGCTCCCTGACATCTGCAACCAGCCCAGTGATGACCACTAAGCCACCGCTGGAAGCCTCCTGGTCTTCCCTGCAGGAATGTGGGGGGTGCTATGGGCCTCAACCATGCCCCCCTTACTCTTTCCCCCACCCTACTTCCTTCCCCTTTCCCCCTCCCCCCACTACTCTGCAACATCTTAGAATGTAAAAAAATAATATTAATAAATAAATAAATAAAAAGATAAAAACTGAGAAAAACCCAAAAAACAAAAAGAGAACCTAAACTATCTTCCCAAATCTATCTCCCTTTACTCCCACATTTAGAAGGACTGATCTATAAGGGATATTGCCATGTAGAACAGGTTTGCAATCCTTATTCCACTTAAACAAATACAACTCATCCCACCAAGCTCAATCTCTGGTCCATCTCTTTCATTGACCTCTCCAGATCCCCCCAACATTTGAAAATCAAATAGTTAAAATTATTCATGCAGAGAAGTACCAAGTGAGTTCTTATTTTCTCTGAATTTGGTTTTGAGAGGAAACATCTAGTGAGAGACAAATAAGGTTGTCTCAATTTAAGTCAATTCCAGATTGTTATTTTAATAAGTGGCCTCGAAGCATATTAAAATAGTAAGAGGAAGCGGGAACTTGCAAAGCCTGAATTTCAACATGACTTCAAAGAGTACTGGAAATTAATAAGGTACGTATCATTTCCCTGAATAGACTCTACAATTCAAGGAACTGTGGAAACGTACAGAAGTATCTGAATGCTCATAGGTTTCAGTTTTCCTTTTTGTATACAAGAAATGAAAACACTTTACACAGATTAATGTTTTTAGATAAAGTTGATTGTTATTAAAAAACATGCTTATTAGTAATGAGATCTAGATACCTATTGGCTTTTCGTCAAAATAAGCAGGAATGGCGAGTGACTAAATATAGTACTCTTGGACTGAGAAAGAATCTACTTGCATCATCTGGATCATGAAAAACAATGACACCATTATCTGGTGGCAGCAATGGACAAAAGCAATACCAAAATTTCTTGGTTTTACTATTGAGGGCTACAAAAGTGATATTGAAAATGAAAATGTTAAATTAGACATGCAATATATGCTAAATACTTTTGAGAAAATGTTTTTATCTATTTTTTGCCCATTGGAAAAGAATATTCTTTTGGAGCATTGAGACAACTTTTAAAGGTTTTGAAAAACTTTACACCACCCCCCCACCCCCGCCACACGCAAAATGTTTAGAGTTTAAGAAGATTGTAAAAGAAAAGATAAAGTCTCTTTATTCCCCACTTCTTACTAAGTCTCTGTTCTAGAGTCAATTATATTAACAATTTCTGCTTTTTAATTTTCCTAACATTTATCCTGATTTCTTCAATTGATACAATTATTAATTAATTTACCAACTTTAAACTGTATCTCCCACAGTGAAAGATACAGAAATTAACAAATTTTCCTTTCTTTCCATCTCTCCTTTTCATCTCTAAATTTTTGTTAGTCTTTGTAAAAATTTAATATTTATATTACTTCCTGTGACTAAATTAAATCCTCTGTGGTTTAATTTTTTAATAGATCTTTTATTTTTTCCCAAGCTATTTTCACTTTGTCTGGTCATGTACCTGTATAACTTCAATCCCAGCTGGTCCTTTTCGTAAGATTCCATTTTCACTTTACTGAAGTATGTCTTTGAGTGATTTTTCATGTATAGTGTGTGGTGTTAAATATTTTGAGTTTTTACATGTTTCTTACTTTGCCCTCATATATTTTTTTTTTTTTTTAAAGATGACCGGTAAGGGGATCTTAACCCTTGACTTGGTGTTGTCAGCACCACGCCCAGCCAGTGAGCTAACCGGCCATCCCTATATGGGATCCGAACCCGGGGCCTTGGTGTTATCAGCACCACACTCTCCCGAGTGAGCCACCGGCTGGCCCTTTGCCCTCATATTTGATTGGCAGTTTGGTTAGGTATAGAATTCTGATAAAGACTCTTTCTGACCAAACTTTGGACAGGCTCCTCTGAGCCTTCTTTTTGACTAGGCCTCATCCTTGGGCCTTGTCCTTGGCTTGCTTTTCCCAGT